>NC_142949.1:31726554-31739054 GCF_046866305.1 Octopus bimaculoides | reverse complement strand
CTTTCTCTCTCTCTCTCTCTCTCACACACACACATATGTCTTCCAAGCCAGTTTCCTTTATTACTCCATCTGTAATATTTATAAATTGATTACTCACTCTCCATCAACTGCCAATCCAAATATACTTTGTGAAACGAAATAGATACAGGAAAAAATGAAGCTATCCATCTATATTCTCCGCCCATTATTCCTAGGAGAGTCATGGAAGTAGAACCTTCAAGTCTCTCCTCTATTGGGTCTTATCAAAAGCAACCCTAATTACTCCTTGTGGATGGATCTCACACGGGGCCAACTAGGACTACAGATATTATAAAACCATCTCATTCTCTTTCTATCTCTACGTCTTCTGCATGTTAGCTTCACTTGAAGAAACCGTCTTGGGATTCTTTCCTGCGACATTCTGCTCACATGTCCGTAGTACTGGAGCTGTGATCTCTCAATGCAGGGAAGTCTCGGCTCGACCTACAGAGACTCCATGATCTCCGAGCTAGTTCATAGTTCGGGGATCAGGTAACGTTGATTGGGTAATGTTGCTCCAGCGATACTTCGGAGTAATTCTATTTCCGCCGCTTATCTTCGCATTCCTATTCCTTCGTTCATTTCTTAACATTCATAACCATATTTGATGATAGGTACGAAAAAGGGTTTTTTTTTTTTTACCAATTTCTCCTCTTCTGAGATTGAAATGCTGGAGGTTGCGCTTTACTGTACCACCACCTGTAATTCTCGCATCCATTTCGGCCTCTTGCCTCCCATCGCTCGTGTATGCATTCCCAAATTACTTTCACTTTTCCACTTGCCTGAGTGAAGCTCCCCTCATATACAGTGCACACTATTGCCCAACCCCAAATATCCTTAGAAATTTAGCAGTTAGTGGCATGAACAACGTCTTGTATTTAAACCCTATAACTTTCTCTATTACAACACAGCAATAGCGAGAAGTGGCTTTAGTGAGAATTTAGTGTTTATTTTGTATATCTACTCTCATTTCCAAGAGAGTTATGAAGAGAAAAGCAACTGGGTTCAATCCTCCCTTCAGACTAGATATCACTACGAAATTAGCCCCCCAAATATACATCTCCGATTAGGCAACTCCTTCCAGACTCTTATAATTACTGCTGCTCCCATATAAGCAAAATGTTAGAGTTAGGCATTGCCAATACCACGCCGTTTATAATTTCAAACTAAAACAAAAAAAAAAAAAAAACCAACGAAAGAAAAGAAAAAGAAATACTCCACTGTTTTCTTTCGAGAAACCCACCTGCAACAGCCGTAAACACCTTATTTTCTGCATAGAAAAATACGAGATATTCACCTTGTATACGGTAATAAGGGCTGTCATTCATTCTCTTATAAACAAGAAAAATGGAAATTATATGAGTTATCTAAAACCAGACTCTAAAACTGCCTAAGGTTATATACTACTCATTAGGTGGGAAAAATAATTGTGCAATGGATATATTTTAGGTGAGTCCTATCTCCTTTCCTGCGAGACTGACGGCCTCAAACCTAACTTTCTGTATAAAAAAATGATGTGATATTCACCTTGAATATGGTAACAGGTGCTAACATTCTCTTACACAAGAAAAATGGAAATTATATGAAAAATGGAAATTATATGAAATACATAAAACCAGACTTTAAAACTGCCTTGAGCTGTATACGTTTCATTATGTGTAAGAAATAATTGTGTAGGGGATATATTTTACGTGAGTCATGTCTCCTCTCCTGCGAGATTCTGTTCATAATTCTTGTATTTTGTAATGGAAATACTGAACAGAAATTCTTATCCATTCACCAGAATTGGTTTAGATTTTTTTTTTTTTTACATAAAAAACTTTAAAATATTTAATGACGCTTCAAGATTCTTACTATATTGTTCTTTTGGAAATATTAGTATTTGAGTAATTTATTTAGACGTAATATAACTTTTCAACAATACTGCTTATATCTAACCAACATTAAATTGAATATCTCCTGGCGAAAAGCGAAATCAGATTGTAATCTTTGTTTACCGGCAGATTTGTACACCTAAAGATATTTTTGCTATATTGATGTTTTGAAAAAGTCTTCATATATTGTAACGTCCACAAACGAAAATATTATTGATTCAGATCAACATACGCTACCGAACAGACTAATTAAAATAGTATTTTTTAATAAAAATATGCGTGAATGGAATATATTATATACTTCGTACGGCACAACAAACACACACATAAACACACACATAAACATACACACTCAGATACACACACATACAAAAACGCATGCTCTCTCACACACACACACAAACATACATGTGTGTGCGTGTGTGTGTGAGAAAGAGAGAAATTTCTTTCTTTTTTCTTCATGGAATTCCATCGTCATATGTCTTAATAGAAGGAAAATTTATTCGGATTTCAAAGACGATAAAAAATCGTAGCAAAGAAAGAATACAGCCACAAAAAAACGAAGCAAACCTTAAAACACCAGGGTATAAATGTTTATGCGGTAATTCAAATAACACTTGAAAAGATTAAAATGAAGAGCGGGACTGCCTGCGGAAACCCATATATACGCGTAGGAGTGGTTTATGGTGTGTGTGCGTGTGTATTTATGTCTCTGTTTGTCCTCCCCACCATCGCTTGTCAACGGATGTTGGTGTATTTATGTCCCCGCAACTGAGCGGTTCGGAAAACCGACCGATAGAATAAGTACTAGGCTTACAAAGAATAAGTCCTGGGGTCGATTTGTTTGACTAAAGGTGGTGCTTTATGTATATAAAGTAACAAACTAAAGAAAGGAATTCCTTCAAAGGGTTGTGTAAAACATCCAATTCACTGGTACGTCAGTGGAACAATAAATAAATAAATATGGGTATAATGCAAATTACAAACAATAAATTAAATAAAGGTATACAATTGACAATCCAATGATTTATTTATATTATAATATAGCATAATATACTATAGATATACTATAAGATAAGATAGGATAACATAAAAATCATTAAAGAAACTATAGAGCCAACAATTTGTTTCCACTGACATTATTTGATATATAAAGAATTCAATTTACTTCAGTTCTATTTGACTTCTAACTAAATTTAATAACCACAATAATTATTATAGTATTGTATAGATTAGTAGTAGTAGTAGGGGCAGTAGCAGTAGTAGTAGTAGTAGTAGTAGTAGGGGCAGCAGCAGTAGTAGTAGGGGCAGCAGCAGTAGTAGCAGTAGTAGTAGTAGTAGTAGTAGGGGCAGCAGCAGTAGTAGTAGGGGCAGCAGCAGTAGTAGCAGTAGTAGTAGTAGTAGTAGGGGCAGCAGCAGTAGTAGCAGTAGTAGTAGTAGTAGTAGGGGCAGCAGCAGTAGTAGTAGGGGCAGCAGTAGTAGTAGTAGTAGTAGTAGTAGTAGTAGGGGCAGCAGCAGTAGTAGTAGTAGTAGTAGTAGGGGCAGTAGTAGTAGTAGTAGTAGTAGGGGAAGCAGCAGTAGCAGTAGTAGTAGTAGTAGGGGCAGTAGTAGTAGGGGCAGCAGCAGTAGTAGTAGTAGTAGTAGTAGTAGGGGCAGCAGCAGTAGTAGTAGTAGTAGTAGTAGGGGTAGTAGTAGGGGCAGTAGTAGTAGTAGTAGTAGGGGCAGCAGCAGTAGCAGTAGTAGTAGTAGGGGCAGTAGTAGTAGTAGTAGTAGGGGCAGCAGCAGTAGCAGTAGTAGTAGTAGTAGGGGCAGCAGCAGTAGTAGTGGTGGTAGTAGTAGTAGTAGTAGTAGGGGCAGTAGCAGTAGCAGCACCAATAGTAGTAGGAGGAGGAGTAGCAACAGCAGTAGCAGCACCAGTAGTAGTAGTAGTGGGGTAGTGGCAGCAGTAGTAGTAGTGGTATGGCACTAAAAATAACTATAATACGGGAAAGAGCCTTTATCTCTTTATGCTCGACTTAAGGATGATTGTTTAAAAAAAAAGATAAAGAAGAAAAAAAAAACTAGTTGAAACCAGTTTTCTTAGTACAAAGAGAATTTTGTTGGCTTGAAACATTTTGGATTAAAGATCTGACAGACTGGATAATGGCAACGTCGAGAAACTACAACAGCAATTAATGAAATAAAATTACCAGATAAACTAGCTTTCATACATGGAATACATGTGACAACTGGATACATGAGGATAAAATTCCAACGTAAAAGATTGCAGTATGTAATTGTGGCTTTAACAATTATGTTATGTAACAGCTTTTGCGGAAGGTTAGCAGCTAGTTAAACTAACTTTGCTGTAATTAGAGACGGCGTCTAACGTAAGCGAAAGGGCGTAAATCTTGAGGAAACGGGTTATAATTGATTGTAAGTCTTGACTGGTAACAGGAAATCTGAAATTGGTGAAACTTTGTGTGCATGCGTATGTGAGTATGAGTGCGTATGTATGTATGTATGTATAGATAGATACATAGATAATAGATACGCATAAATATTTTGTATATGCGTATATATATATATATATATATATATTTATATATATATATATATATATAAATAATTATTTATACGTTTCTACCAGCTCGCCGCCTTAGATGTGTCTGTATATTATTTCCTACTCTAGGCACAAGGCCCGAAATCTTTACTGAGGGAGTCAGTCGATTAGATCGACCCAATGCGCAAGTGGTATTTAATTTATCGACCCCGAAAGTATGAAAGATAGAGTCGACCTCGGCGGAATTTAAACTCTGAACGTAAAGACAGAAAAAATACCGCTAAGCATTTCGCCCGGCGTGTTAACGTTTCTGCCTGCTCGACGCCTCAGTTTAGAGGATTATTACTATTACAAAACAATGAAAGGCAAATTCAACGGAATTTGAACTCAGAACGTAAATTTGGACGAAATACCGCTAATTATTTTGCCAGGCATTCTTCCAGTTTTGCCAGCTCCCTTCCTTAATGGAGAGTATAATATTTATCCAAAACTTAACTGCCTTTTTTTTATTATTATTATTTCATCGGTTTTGAAACAATAAATATCAAATTTGCCCTAGGCAGGTTTCGAACTGGGAACGTAAAGCAGCATATTTAAACAATGCTGCATATTTGTATGATGTTCTTTCCTTCCTCTTTACCGATTATGCTATCCGCCCCCAGATTTACAGTATGGATAACGTGAATGGAAATTATGAATTTGTAACAACTACTGATTCCCGAATATGCCAAGTTAATTGAGATTCAAGTAACTTTGCATATTAGAATACCGAAAAACCGTGTCTTGAATATCGAGTTTCCATAAGAGAATAATCAAGTGTTTCGCTAATTTCTCACTAGATGTATGTGATACGAAGTACCATAAGCACCACAAACCATTCTCTTGAAGCTTAACGGAGTTGTATTTATGATATTAGTTACAAAAGAATGTCTATGGATTAACAGAAAAAGGGGCGCCGGAGAAAATCTCTTCCGCTTAGCTCGTGGGTTCGCGTGGTGAGGGCAAATGAAGTAGAAAAAGAAGAAAGAGAAAAGAATAAGTACAAGAAAAACAGAAAGAAGAAAGGGAGGAGGAGGAAGAGGAGGGGGAGAAGAAGAGCGACAACAACAAACGACAACCACAACAGGAACAAGAAGAAAAAAACAAGATGAAGAAGAAAAGATGGAGTGATAGAAGTGATAGGAGGAGAAAAAAAGGAAGATGAGTACTACTAGTACCGACACCACCATCACCATCATCACAACCACTACTACTGCCATCACCGCCTCCATCACCGACACCAACACCATAACAACAACAATCACAGCCCTTACTTCCCAAAAGACAAATGTAGATGGAAATCAGAACCCAATCAAGTCAGATGAACGAAACAACACCAAGAACACAATTAACAGCAAGAGGAATACATGGTAGAATCTAAAACCAAGCGTAAGCCAAAATTATCCGCAAAGCTATATATTATTCAACTGAAAGCCGTTAATCATGGTGCGTTTGCATTTTTGAGAGTGATATTGCTTACCAATCCATTGTGTAGCGGAAAGAGAATCAGTTATTAGCCAATGAACCACATCTGTTTTCTTCAAGCTTCTAGCTTTTGTTTTTACATATACTCTGCTTGCTTTTAAATCTTTAAATCGCGTTTCTTATTTTCGTATATTTTAGATTTAGAATTTTTCTCGTTTCTTCTATATTAGCAAAAGATATTTCTCAACTTGTTTCCCGAGGAAAGAAATAAACGAAGCACTTAGCACGTTTATTATTATTTCATATACGCACAACAGATTAAACTGTTGCCAAGAAAAGTTCTTAACATCGGGCTACACAAGTAACCTCAGATGTCAAGAACTCTCCAACGTGTTCGAGTTATCCCTAATAACATTATTTTCTGGAGCTGTCCTAAGCTTGGTGTTATGCCTATTTCCTCTATGCACCTGTCCAGATTTTTATAAACGTAAATCTTGGGTAAATATAGTGACCCTCTAACTACTAACAGCAGGACCACAAAAGCTACAACCTCTAAACCAGCAACGATCAACAACAAAAGCGGCATCAGCCTCTGCAACAGCATCAATAGCAAATTCAGCAAGTGCTGAAGAGCAACAATAAGACCAATAAATGCACAACCACCCTCAACAGCAGAAAGAATAATAGCAGGCACAACACACCAGGTCTCTTCAAACGAAGCTCTCTCTCTATATATATATATATCTATCTATCTATCTATCTATCTATCTCCCTCATTCTCTCCGTTTTCTCTAAACGGAAATACGCACATAGACTCACACTCCGACACTATAGATATCGATACCTCTGCATCGCACAGTGAAGGTGATAAGGAGCTCCTCTCACCCCACAGAATAATGATAAATAAATAAAATAAACTCAATAAAGCATCGTGCCCTACGGTGACCGACACGCCAATAAACATTGAGAAGGCATCCACACCAACCACCGACACACCTACACCAACACCACCCCTACAATCGTCAGTACATCTATCGAGATCACAAACAGCTCCACCAACACTACCATAACTGCACCGATTCACAAAAAAGCAAAACTATCCCCAGGAGCAACAACCAGTCACACAAACACAAAACTTCGTACTAGCGAAAAGGGTCAATAAAGAATTGAAAGATGGGTGAAAGTTGCGAAACGGCGAGAGTGGATGGTATTCCTCTAAGTGTAGACCTTTGAGTCGGAGAGAAGGAATAGGAGAGAGCACTTACTCCTAGGGTTTCGGGGAAATTTCGGACAGTGGGGTTCCTTCATTATCCCTACAGACCTTCCACTATCAGGAGGGCCACATCTCTATCAACCTCCCCGCCACATTTTTAAAATCCTTGTATACTATACATATGTCCCTTCTTTTTCCGTGTATACCATGCATACCCTCTTTCTTTCTTTTATCATTTCATTACATGTAATCCCCCAAACTTCATGTCTGTCTTTGTAGTGTCCCTCCTCACCCTTCACCCTAGTGGCAAATAAATGAAACCATTATTATTATTCTGGCTGTTGTTGTTGTTGTTATCGATGGTGGTAGTGCACGTTTTGATGGTAGTGATGGTGGAAATGCTTGTGGAGCTGGTCGTCGTCATCGTCGTCGTGTTAATAGTATTTTAGGGGAGAATCCGTAAGACGTGATTCTTGTAACTTTCATTTCTCTTCTCCAATCACATTTTCAAAATTAGAATTTCTTTTTTTTTTCTTAACGTACGACGTAGCGATATTTCTCTTTGCACAACCATTCCCACCTCCCTATGTTTCACTAACTGCAATTAGCGTGTCTTATTAACAACTTCTCGATTTCGTTACATCACAGAATCCCAGTTTCTCCTGAAACGGCGCTGAATGGGAAGGAAGACTGTGAAATAAAGATGAAAATGATGATGAGGAAGGGGGAAGATTATGATGACGAAGAACAGGAGAATAATGATGGTAATAAGGACGATGCTGTGTATAATAATAATAATAGCAATAATAACAACAACAATTATAACAGCAAACAGATACATTACTAAACAAGTAAATAAGCCAAGTAAATTGGTGAATATTTGAAATAGCTAAACACCTGCTTCAGGATGGTTTAAAAGTTACGAAAGAGAGGAAGAAAAAAATCACTGGTTTAACAACACGGAAGATTGTCGATATTGCTAATTTAAATTACCAAATTGAAAAGAAAACTCAGAATTACTAATGTATTTTTTAAAGCGAAAACAAAATAAACAAGACAAAAGATTAACAAGTCGCTACCCCAAAGACCTGGTTTCATTACGCATGTATATATATATATATATATATATATATATATATATATGATACATCGCTAACCACTACACACATTTTTCTGTCCTTGTTTCTCTCCTAGTTTCTTTCTGTTCCTTTTTGTGGAAGAGCGTAGGATCGAAACGTTAGACTTTTTCAATTTCCTTGCATTATACTAATACATCTATCTATTTGTTTTCTACACCACCTCTCTTCGTCTGTTTTTTTTTTTGTGTGTGAATTCTCCCTATATATATATATATATATATATATATATATATATATATATATATATATAGACGTGTGTGTGTTAAATAGAGGTTAAACTAAAGACGCAAGCTGGAAAGCAGGGCGTTTTTCAATCGATGTTGTGTGTAGACGATTCGTTGGACATAGTGTGAGGCAACAGTTGTTGCTAAGCCTAACATGAGTGCTATCCAGAACACAGTGGATTTGGTTAAAGCCACTGGATTTGGTTAAAAAGATACGATGAGCAATGTCTAGAAGAATACTGAGCGAAGCCTAATAACAAGTGGATCTAGTAAGCGGCACTTCATATCGGTGGGGCAGGGGACTGTGCACAATGATGCCGTCGAGAATTTGAGTGTTTAAGGTACCCTGAGACTTTTCATCAAGTTTTTTTCATCTTCTGCAAACATTCCTGGTGCTCTCTAAGTGTACATGTCTTCGCGTCTGTCTGTCTGTCTTCCCACCACCACTTGACAATCGGTGCTGGTTTGTTTGTCCCGTAACTTTGCGGTTCAGCCTAAGAGACCTATAAAGTAAATACTAGGCTTTTTAGGAAATAAGTACCGGCTTCTATTTCTTCGGCTAAGGCGGTGCTTCAGCATGGCCGTCGTCCTCTGACTGAAACAAATTAAAAAAAGCATTAATAAAAAAAACATGAATAGGACAATGAAAGTATGGACTGTGTCCATTGTTTCCACAGCCATTGTAATTTTACTTTCTTTTGTTTCATTTTTTTCTTCTAAAAAGCCAACTCAGTAATTACTGGTGATTGAATAAAACCGGAAGATCGATAAACCGATTGACTGGTGACGTTGTCCTTAACAGAAAGCATTAATTTGTTCACTTATTGTTCTCACTCCACAGTGGCTAAAATACACCTGAGACTACAAGGTAAGTGATTACGTAAGTGTACCAATACATAGTAGGCGTGACCTACTACTACTACACAAGCATTCTTATAGAAACGTGTATGAGTGTATATGTGTGAGTGTATTCAATATTCCATATCGGTAATTGTAGCTATTCTATTTATGAAGTGCTTATAAAGGTATTCTGTCGTTCTCTCGGCACCAGATTTCTATTCCCCCGGTTCACAACAGCAGACAGCACTTACGTGCCATCAAACAACAATATTTGTTACGTCTCATCTCGTATTTGGTAAATGAATTATATATGTGTATGTATGAGTGTGTTTGTATTTGTATGTGTGCGTGTGTGTGTGTGTATATATATATATGTATATATATATATTTGTGCGTGCGTGCGTGTATGTATATACATATGTATATATATGTATATATATATATGCATGTATGTGGGTATGCATGTATATCGATCCACTAGAGGTAGAATAAGCGAAAACAGTATTCCATCCTGTAAGAGATAAATATTGATGTAATACACAACCAAAAGCGCTATTAATAGTCTCATGTTTCTATGATACTTGAACTGGATATTCATAGAATACGCCATGTAACTCCGAAAGATTGGTAGGAGATACATGGTATATCTTATAGATACGTCTGTTCAAGTATCATAAAAGCACACACACACACATATATATATATATATATATATATATGTGTGTGTATATATGCATGTATGTATGTATGTATATTACATATGTAATATAACACACAAACACTAATGTATATTACATATGCGTTAGTCTCTCAGTCTGCGTTCATTTGTGTATCAGCGTATTTTATTTTTCAACTCTTTAGATTCTGAGTTCAAATCATACTGATGTATGCTTTGCCTTTCATTGTTTCTCGATCGATAAAATATCGTACCAGAGGAGTATTGGAGTCGATAGAATCAACTAGCCCTCTCACCTTAAAAGGTAATGGTCATATGCAGAAAGATGATTTATATTACATACTCTAAGTACGGGGGTTGCTACTCGAAAAGCAACTGTTGGGAGATGGCTCATGCCTTTGGTGATCTGGATATGTCTGGGTTTGTGAGGTCCTTGACTGGTCCTACTTGGAGTTTGTCTTGTATCAGGAGGACTGCATTATTCAAGTTATCGCATACTTTTTATCGCATTTCATCGTCTTCTATATTTCTTCCTCCTCATCTTTTCTGTAAATCTCCACCCAAATTCTTGACTGTCTGTGCCATGACCTATCATTTATGGCTCCTGTGGTCAACAAGAGATTCGTTAACGCGCCGGACAAAATTTTTAACAACATTTCTTCACTCTTTACGTTCTGTGTTCAAATTCCACCCAGCTTCACTTTGCATTTCATCCGCTCGAGGTCAACGAAATAAGTACCAGTTGAGCACTAGGAGTCATATAACCGACTAGCCCCACCCCGCTAAATTCCAAGCCTTGTGCTGTGCCTGTATTAGAAACAATTATTAAAGAGACGGTGAACCTGAAGAATCGCTAATGCGACTACTAAAATGCGTAACAGCATTTTTCAGCGCCTTTCCTAACGACTTCATATCCTTTCAACGTAAACATTACCTTCGTAATTTCGGGGTCGATAAAATAAAGTACCAGTGAATTATTTGAGTCAATGATACTGACTAACCTACTCCCCCGAAATTCCGGGCATTGTGCTTATAGCGAAAACAATTATGATTATTACTGTTATATAATTCGTGATATTCTACTGTGGGTTGTTAACAATATTTATACAACATGATGCATATTCAATACACAATATATACAACGAGACAAACAGATTGTAAGTGTAAGTGTAAAATCGCGAATAAGCTACAAACACAATCTGACACATACACACACATACACATAAAAATATATATTCACTCATTATGCATATGCACACGATGTCATATCCGTTCTGATGCAAGTGATCGCATAATCTAATCTAATTTCCGTTTATATACTTATATAAGTTTTTGAGGCAAGATACACTCGATTCAGTATAATAATATATAATACGAATTTATAATAACAGCAGCTTAGAAATAATTTTATCCTTATCTATAAATATTACACAGTACATGTATATCTCTGCATACATATATCATTACATCTATAGGTATCTACACACACACACACACATTTATATATGTACATATATATGCATTTATGCATACATGTATACAACTATATATATATAATATATATATATATGTGTATACATATATATATATGTATATATATATATATATATATATATATATACACACGCACACGCACACGCACGCACACGCACACGCACGCACACGCACACATGTATATACATTTATAGATACACTTTATATATATGTATATATATCTATTTATATATAGATATACACATGTATATACATTTATATATGCATATATATCTATATATACATTATATTTATATGTATGTAGACATATATTTATACTTATATATATATATGTATATATATATATGTATATATATATATATATATATATATATATACATACATGTATATTATAAATATGTGTGTGTATATACACACATACATACATAGATATATATTCATGTAAAAATTAAACTTTGTATATGAATGAACATAAAACTACAGACACACAGATGTATAATATTAATATTAAATATTTATAGAGATAAGAGAATAGAGTTCAACTCTGTTTTCCGTTAATTCGTTAACTCATATGCTCGTTTTTATTTTTCCTCCATACTTTCTTAAATATTATCATGTGCTCTTCAGATGTATTCCATGAATTTTAAACAAAGTTTTATTAACGGAATTTTGCAAACTAAAGTTTTGAATTATAGAAATATTTTGATTTCATAAAATGAATATGGAAATATGTGATGGCGCTGGCAGCAAATTTCAGGTTTCTATCTTTGTCCATTTGTTACATGCATGAGTGTTTGTTTGTGTGTGTGTGTGTGTGTGTGTGTGTGTGTGTGTGTGTGTGTGTGTGTGTGTGTGTGTGTGTGTGTCTAACCTGGTGTTAGAATTCAATGTACAAATGTTTAGGAACGAAACGTCAGCCAGTCGAGTGCAGTCATCAGAAAGTAGACGGACGAAGGCATTAACAATTATGTTATGAGTTTCTTTTCCTTACACCTGTTTCTGTTATAATATACAAT
>NC_142949.1:31714054-31721554 GCF_046866305.1 Octopus bimaculoides | reverse complement strand
ACCTTCTTCAGCCTCTTTCTTTCTTTTTTCATTTTTCTGTGTTCTTTTCTTTCTGTTAATGTCATTCATTCTCTTGTCTTTCTCTTTCTTTCTAATGCATTTTATCTTTCTTTCTTTCTTTCTCTCTTTCTTTCTTCGGATTCTTTCTTTCATACTATATTTCTTCTTCCCGTTCCTTCTTCAGCCGCTTTCGTTTTTTTTTTTATTCTTCTTCTGTTTTCTTTTCTTTCTCTTACTGTCATAGATTCTCTTATCTTATTTCTTTCTAATGAATTTTATTTTTCTGTCCTTCTCTCTTTCTTTCTTCTTCGTCTTCTTTTTCTTCTATAGCTTGGTCAAGAAAGGATTTGGTAGACGGACATTAAAAGGTGTTATATGCGCGCGTGGGTATGCGATTGAATGTGTGTTTCTATGAATGTATCTATATGTGTATATGAGTATATTTGCGTGTTTACCCCTCCCCCGCCAAACTGCGTTAGCGTGCTTATATTGCCATTACCATAGTGGTTCGGCAAAAGAAACCGATATAATAGGTACCAGGCCTTAAAAATATACGAATACTGGAGTCGATTCTTCAAAGCCGTGCCCCAGCTCGCGGGGTGAAATGTTTAGCTGCATTTGGTCTGCCGCTACGTTCTGAGTTCAAAATTCGCCGAGATCGACTTTACCTTCTTTTCCTTTAGGCCTCAATAAATCAAGTACCAGTTAAAGTGCTGGGGTCGATGTTATCGACTGTCCGTCTCCCCCGTACAACCCAGGCCTTGTGCCTATACTAGAAATTACTATCATTATTATTAGTGATGACGATGATGATGATGATCATGATGTGACGAAATAACACTCATAATTGATATTATCAAGCCATTGTTATTGATATGGATATCACTAAGCAGGAGAATGGATTCTACGTGTTCTGGCATACAGACATATACTCACATTTAATTGATAATATGAGCAAATTAACGATGTATTATATAATCTACGTATCAATATAAATGTACATTTTCATACATTTATGTACGTTCATATGTATGTATGTATATAAGCATTCACACATACACAGACATATAAATGTGTGTGCATGTACTTATACATATATATGTATGTGCATGTACATATATTTATGTATGTATATGTTTTTACATATATATATATATATATATATATATATGCGTATATATGTGTAAGAATGTATTTATTTACATATATATGTAAAAATATATGTATATATACATCTATTTATACACAATATATGTATATATATATACATATATATATACATATATATGCATGTATTATTACTATTATTATTATTATTATTCTTACTACTACTACTACTGATATTGCTACTATTGTTATATTGTCTGCAATATGCATTACAATCATATTAACATCATATAAATGCTAAAATATGTGTGTCTGTGAGAGAGAGAGGGAAAGAGAGAGGCACAGAGAGACAGGGAGAAACAGAGAGAAAGAGTATGCATCCGTACGTTTAACTTTTTTGTGTATTTATATATTCTCGTAGGTAATCTCATTAAATCCACCCCAAGCTAAGCTCCCTCTACTTGACGTTCTTCAAACAATAATCAAGTATAGATATTCTATTAACTACACAAACATTGATCTAGTATTCCACACACCTCATATATACAGATATACGCACATATATTCGTGATTATATTTAATTACCGCAACCATTAGATACCTTGCGCACAACACTAAAGAAATTCTCAAGCGTTTATTTTACATAACAGACTGTGTGCAGCATGTCATATCTTAACGTATCTCCACTTCGTATTATTATTATGAAAGGATAGTGCTAATTCGACAAGCAGTACGGTTTACCGATTCTTTAATAATTATTCCTACATTTACCAATTACATTTCCCTCCATCGCGTTCAGTTTTCGTGTGTGTGTGTGTGTGTGTGCGTGTGCGTGTGCGTGCGCGTGCGCGTGCGCGTGTGCGTGCGTGCGTGCGTGCGTGCGTGCGTGCGTGCGTGCGTGTGTGTGCGCGTGCGTCTGTGTGTTACGTACTCTCCTGTATGCGTACACGTCCACACACACCCATACACAAATACAAGCGTACGTATATCAATATCTATCTGTCTATGTAACTATCTATCTATCTCTCTCTCTCTCTCTCTCTCTCTCTCTATATATATATATATATATATATATATATATATATATATATGCGTGTGTGTGTGTGTGTGTGTGTATTTATATAGACAGAGGAATGGAGAATTATACATTTCTAATTAGCTTACGCACGTTTCGGACACGTTAGTATTGCGTAATTCTGCGATTTAGTCATCATACTCACTAACTGATCTGCATTCGATCAACTGAGGTCCTACACCAACGTATCCTTCTCAAAGCTCCTCGTCACTATTTCGAATGGACAACAGGGCACATACTAAATGAGATAACATTAAGCTTACAAATATTCGGTTAGGACAATTAGTAGGTATGTTCACAAGGAGACTTGAGTGGGAATGTTAAGGATAAATTTTAATTGAAGTGTATGACAAATATTACCCTCGCTTGTAAACTGGTAATGAAACCTATAAATATATCATGATGCATATGCAGCCGAAGTTGGTCATAAGGTATGATATTTATGCCACAGTGGAATATCATTTCATCAGTGATGAATTGTAAGTATATTTTCGAGTTTAATTAAAGGTTAATTAGTGAGAAATCCGAAGGGAAATTTATTTACTTCGGAAGAAATGTAATGTAGAAGAGATTGATTTTCTTAAATGGATAAATATTTACAGTTTAAAATTTCACACTCTTAATACAGTTTAGATAACATAAGATTTTTTTTTTTTAATGAATCAAATTGATATTAATTGCAAATAGATTAAAAATAAGAATTATACATGATATGATTTTACATGTGTGTGTGTGTGTGTGTGCCCGCGTGTGGCTGTGTGGTAAAAAGCTTGCTTCCCAACCACATGGTTGTGGGTTCAGTTCTACTGCGTGGCACCTGGGATAAGTGTCTTCAGCGATAGCCTCGGGCTGACCAAATATTTGCGAGTGGATGTGGAAAGTGGAAACTTATATATATATATATATATATATATATATATATATATATTCAGGAGGGGTGAAAAGTAAGTAGGCATTAAAAATTGGTAATAAAATCCATATTCCTTTTACAAATTTATTGAAACAAATGATATATGTTCTTTATTATATGGCAAAATGAAGGTAAATCTTCGTATTTCAACGTAAGCACCGGTGGCGTCAACCAGTTTCCTCAAACGGCTACGGATGAAATGAACAACCTTAAGAAGGACATCGCCTGATATATCATTAGAATCTCCTGAATCCGTATCTTCAAGTCCTCCAGTGTGCGAGGTTTAGCCTTATACACCTCCTCTCTTGCGTAACCCCACAGGTAACCCCTGCTTCTCATAGCGCAGAATGGAGACCAGTGCCGAACGCTGATTACAAAATCGTCGATAGTAACACCTCTACGACTGGCTGCACCAGTTAAGGGATGTGTTGATGAATGTGATGACAACGTCGACGATAACTGTCATCATCATGATGGTGGTGATATAACAAATACTGAATTTACATACTGAAGCTTCAGCTTTGTTAATGCTTAACGCAATTTTCATGTATTTTGCGAATAACTGATATATGTTTTCAGTAAATGCTATTAATTTTTCAGTATATATTACTTTGCATCCTGTTCAATGGGGAATTTTGTGATCTCAACCACCTATACAACATGGAAAACCGTGAAACCGGTTCTGTCAGTTTTAGGACCCCGAGAGAGCAATGTCCAGAAGATTATAAAGATATCCGCAATTTACCGATTTCAAAGTCAGTATCTGCTTGACTTGAACACACAACGTAGAAATTCCGGGCTCTAAAACGTTCTAAAATATAATATTTGTCATAAAGATTTCTTAAAGAATGAAAAACACAATCCACCCCTATTAGATCCCCAAACATCTCTCAGAGTTTATGCCAATTTAAATTCTTCGCTTTTTTTAATAATAGAGAAAAAAAATTGCGTCCTGCAATATTTCACTTCATTGCAAGAGAATTCAACAATTTAAACAGAGATACTTGAAGAAATTTTATGATCGGTGCCAATCACTTTAATTGTCATCACTCGTTTTCCATTTAAACTTCTATAAATATATATTTTTTTTAATACCATTTCGAAATCCACTTTTCAATAACTCCTCCTGTTTATTTCTTTCTAAAATATTCTCAATATACTTGTTTCATAAGTGCGTATTTCATGACTGGAGTTATCAAATCGATTTTAAAACTATTCTTTCTTCTTCTATATTTTTTTCTTCTCCAAAATATGATGCAAAGCAAAATATCGTGTTTAAATACAGTTGATTTTTCTTCAATGATCAACATTCGAAATCACCATATCAAGATAATTCTGTTTCGTTTTGTTTTCTTTTCTTTTTTTCACGTATTATATCAAAATAATTATTTCAGCAACATTCCAATATTTTTATCACCCATAATAAATAAATATATATAATATATATATTCATATATATATATGTGTGTGTATATGTGTATATATATATATGTGTGTATATGTGTATATATATATGTGTGTATATGTGTATATATATATGTGTGTATATGTGTATATATATATATGTGTGTATATGTGTATATATATATATGTGTGTATATGTGTATATATATATATGTGTGTATATGTGTATATATATATATGTGTGTATATGTGTATATATATATATGTGTGTATATGTGTATATATATATATGTGTGTATGTGTATATATATATATGTGTGTATATGTATATATATATATGTGTGTATATGTATATATATATATATGTGTATATGTATGTATATATATATGTGTATATGTATATATATATATGCATGTATATATATATGTGTGTATATGTATATATATATATGTATGTATATATATGTATGTATATGTATGTATATGTATGTATATGTGTATATGTATATATATATGTATATATATGTATATGTATATATATGTATATGTATATATATATATATATGTATTTATATATATATATATTTATATATATATGTGTATATATGTATATGTATACATTTGTATATATATGCATATATATATACATATCTATACACATATATATACATATCTATATACATATATATATATATATATACATATATATATATACATATACACAAATGTATTTGTGTATATTTTTATGGGCATGTGTACCTGCGTATAGTTAGTGTATGTGTGTATGTGTGTTATTTCTAGAAGAACTGCAGCTGCGCATTTACATTTACATTCTTGTGTAAACCCATAAGGGTTCATTTCGAACAAAGTATGTTGTTCAAACTTCTACTGAAAAAAAAAAAAAAAGAAAATTAAAAACATGCAATCTGCAGTTGTATTTCGTGAATTTCTGCAATGTTCAACTAACATATGATGCAGTCAGCGAGTGTTATTAGAATAGAAAATATATTTCCCAGAATGTTATATTCGCGTGCTGGTTTCCATTCCAATATGGAACTCTTTCATTTCATTTTACTATGTCAGGTAAGGCTATCGTCTGTGTTTGTCCGGCACCACAACCTGACAACGGTAGTGATTTATTTACGGCTCTTATAACTTAACGGTTCGGCAAATATTAACCGATAGAATAAATACAAGGTTAGAAAGTTTGGCACATGCTCAACAAGTTCGTTGGAAGGGTCTAGTCGATTACAACTGGTACTTATTTTATCGAAAGGATGAAAAGTAAAGTCGGTCTCTACGGAATTTGAACTCAGAACATAAAGACTGTCGAAATACCGCTACACATTTCGTCCGGCGTGCTAACGATTCAGCCAGCTCGCCACCTTTAGAAAGAATGGATGTTAAAGTCAATGAGCTGGTAGAATCGTTACCACACCGGAAAAAATTCTTAACGTCATTTCTTCCGGCTTTACTTACTGGGTCAAATTCCACTTTTCGTAATTTCGGGATAAGTAACTAGGATCGATGAAATTGACTTACCCCTCCCCCCAAAAAATTAATTAGAAGAAAACTATTATTATTATTACTGATAAGGGCGCGAAATGGCAGAATCGTAACCGTACCGGACAAATTACTTAGCAGTCGTTTTTCCGGTTCTTTACACGTACTCAGTCCAAATGTTGAGGATGTGCCTTTAATTTTTTGTGGGGTCAATAGAATAAGTATCAATCAAGGGCATGTAATTGACCTGGGTACTCATCTGAAAGTTACTGGTCTTGTACCAAAATTTGAAACAATTACTATCGTTGCTAAGTGGGGCCGAGCTGGCAGAATCGTTAGCACGCCGGGCGAAATGTTTAGCGGTATTTGGTCTGCTGCTACGTTCTGAGTTCAAATTCCGCCGAGGTCGACTCAGCCTTTCATCTTTTCGGGAAACACTGGGGTCGATGTAATGGACTAGTCCTTTCCTCTAAAATTTCAGACCTTGTGCCTTTAGTAGAAAGGAATATTATAGTTGTTAAACTGGATCTATCTTTTTCTTGTTGTTACAGATGTTATAGAAATTGTTCTTGTTATTTTTATTGATGTCTAATTTCCATTTTCGCTGACCATTTTCCACTCGCATTTTTCTTACTCTTCTTCCTGCGTTATTGAATCCGTTTAATAAGATATATTTAATTTATAGCAATCCGGAAGGTTGCTATGTCAACAAGCTTTGAAAGAAATATCGCTGGACTTTCAGGGACGGAAGTCAACGAAAGAAATAACAAAACAGCGTCTGAGGATACATGACAATTGAATTTACAATGTAAAGAAACATTAAAGGGAAATCTAGTCAGGAAATAAAGCACAAAAAAAAGAAAGAAAAACGTGAGAGAGGAAAGTTCTGTGATTGTAATGTTTACAATAGAATGTGAAATGAATAATGAATGCCTTTGTAATGGCCGAGAGTGTGTACACAAAAGGTGATGTTTAGCCAAGGGATACATAGTCCGAGAGCTTGTAGCCAAAGAATATCAGGTCTGAGAGGATGTTCTATGTGTGTTTCTATGTGTGTATTTGTGTGTGAAGGCACGTGGCTTAGTGGTTAGCGTATTCAACTTACGATCGTAAAGTCGCGAGTTCAATTCCAGGTGGTGGTGGTGCTGCTGCTGCTCATGCAGAAGATGATTTCTACATTGTTATACGCCTGATAACACATTATCTACATGGAAGGTACTGGGATCATTTCTAGCAGATTTATATTTTTATTCTCCTCATCCATCATCTTTTCTTTTATTTCTTCTCCGCTTCGTCTTTCTCCTCCTCTTCCTATTACTACTATTTCTACTACTACTACTACTACTTGTTCCAATTCCAACGAGGTCAATTTTACCTTTCATCCCGTTCTGGGGCGATAAAACAAGTACCAGTTGAACATTGGTGTCGATGTAATCAACACACTACTCTTCTCCGAAAAAATGCTGGCCTTGTGCCAAAATTTGAAACCATTATTATTATT
>NC_142949.1:31676554-31709054 GCF_046866305.1 Octopus bimaculoides | reverse complement strand
ACTGTATTCCAACTGAAAATAAAACCGGTTCAATATCATGGTTCCACAGGGAAGATGGATATATTCCAGGTGTTCGTTTATAAACAGAACATTAGTAAATGCCAAGATACTTTGCACGGTGTTGTCCAGTAGTATTCTTGCAGTAAATTGTTTTTAGAATAGGTTGTGTGGTTAAGAAACTCACTTTGCAAACATGTAATAACGGATTCGGTGCTCCTACGCGGTAGCTTAGTCATGTTTGGTCTTCTACTATAGCTACGGATTCACTAATGTCTTGTGGATCAATTTGATTGATAGAAAGTGTGTCAAAGCTTATATGTGTGTCTCTCTGTTATATTATATTATGTTATATTATGTCATATTATATTATATCATATTATATTATATTATATTAAGACAGTGATCTGACAGAATGTTTAGCACGCTTGGCGATATTCTTAAAGGTATTTCGTCTGTCGCTACATTCTGATTTCAAATTCCGCTGAGACCGCCCTTGCCTTTCATCCTTTCGGGATCGATAAATTAAGTACCAGTGAAGAACTGGAGGTCGATGTAATCGACTAGTCCCCTCCCCGTCTATTTTTGGTCTTGTGCTTTTAGTAAAATATTATATGTGTGTGTGTGTGTGTGTGTGTGTGTGTGTGTTTGATAACTGGTGTTGGTTTGCTTATATCCCCGTAACTGAACAGTTCGACGAGAATGGTTAATTGGATAAGTATCCAACTTGAAATATATAAGCACTAGATGTCATAGACGATTGTTTATTGTAAACAAATAATTGTTCCTGTATATTAGCTCACTTCCTCTGTGAAACCGATATTGTCTGTACTGTTGCATGCTGTGCCACACGTCAGATGTCGAAGTAAACGCAGAGCAATGCGGCGTGAAGTGCTTTGTTCGCAAACACAAATACACCGCCCGGTCCCGGGCTCGAGTCTGTGAACTCGAGTTCGTGAGTCCAACACCTTAACTATTAACCCACGTGCCCTTATCGTCTCACATTACCCACCTAATAAATAACATATTTTGTGTAGTCATC
This sequence comes from Octopus bimaculoides, assembly GCF_046866305.1. Taxonomy (NCBI): domain Eukaryota; kingdom Metazoa; phylum Mollusca; class Cephalopoda; order Octopoda; family Octopodidae; genus Octopus; species Octopus bimaculoides. Next base: position 31,708,015 of record NC_142949.1, on the reverse strand, counting down.
CGTAACCCAAGTATAGAGAGGAACAAAGATACAACCATGGCTATGATATATATACTAAGATTATACTTAAGGTATCCTTCGCTGTCATTAAGCCTTTAAAGATTTGCTTTTATTTGCTTTTCATTCAGCCATTGGCTCTATTCAGTCTCCATAATATATAGATTTCACGACTGACTAGGAAGCTCGGAAAACCCAAATGAAATATTAAACGGAGAATAAAATATAGTTAAATGCAATTAGCTCATTATTAGAGAGCATATTATGTAAGTGCTAAAAGAGACAGCGAAGAGTATAAAGTTACTGCCAATAGATGCTTCCCTATTTACTTCCATTCATCATTGCTCTGTGATTATCATCTATGTACTTTATATTACTTAATACTATTAAAGGCCAGTAAAAAATAAAGATATAGTATCAGATAACGGAAGATTAAATATATGGAAGACACAAAGGGAAATAAATTTGAGAAAGAGGGAAAACATGTAACGTTCTGAAATAGCATAAAGCAGGTAATAACATTTGTGAATTAAACATATCCGTGACAAGTGAGTAGAGGAGAACGCTAACGTTTCAAAGCGGATTTTTCTTTAAAGATTCTTATTCTAAGATGTAAAGGGTTAGAGTTAATGTGAGCTGGAAGGTTTCAAACAAGGTTTCGTCACATGTGAAGAAGGGAATTTTCTGAATGATTTTCAGTGGAAGAAATACATATATAAATATAATCTTTTACGTGTTTTCGTCATTTGACGGCAACCATGCTGGGGTACCACCTTAAAGGATTTTAGTCGAAGAAATAAATATATATATATATATATATATATATATATATACTCTTCGAAACGCCTGTGTTAGAATGGGGGGTAGCTGATGAAGGAAAATGTTCTCTATGTGTCCTGTGTTTGTTCTGTACTCTGATTATTATTTTTTTTTTATCTACGTTTTGTTTGCAATGTCCTGTACCCAGATATGCACCAATATACACAGGTAGACGTAGGTATGCACATACCTGTATGTATATATGCATATACTCACTTATTATTTATTATATATATATATACACACACACATACGACAGGCTTCTTTCGGTTTCCGTCAACCAAATCCACTCAAAAATCTGTGGTTGACGCGAAGTTGCAGCAGAAAATATTTGCTGAAGTTGCTACGCGGTGGGAGTGAACCAAGAAGCAGGTGGTTGCGAAGCAAGTTTCTTGCCAATCAACCACATCCGCGCTTATTTCGACAAAAATATTTCGAAAGCCCCGTGCATAATTTACATAATTATGCATAACTTAAATATACTTGCATATGTATTACTACCCTTCTAAGAATGTGTCACTATGTAAGTGTGGGTGAAGGAGACCATTTTCTTTTGATATATTTTACACAAAGCTCTTAATTCAGAGTTAATTACATATAAGTAATATTTATGGAAATTGCTCAAGTACATAACCCATCGAGGTCTCGTGAATACACTCACACATGAATACTCACATACGCATACATTAACACACACGCATACATGCGCACACGAGAGCGCACACCGTACAGACAGAAACACGTCTGCTTTTGAAGAGTTGCACAGACAAGAATGTATTGAATCGGTTTTCCAAGCATCGTGTGCGTAATTGAGGAAATATAATTGTTATGTAACTGATAAATTTGCATAATGATTAAACATTTGTTAGATATGATCTGTTTCACTCACATAGTACACGTCTATCTTTTTCGGTGCATATATGCATATGTGTGTGCATATATACATATTCACGTATGTGTGTATACATTTATCTACTTATGTCTGTATGAATGTATGTATTTATGTATGTATGTATGTGTGTATGTATGTACATGTATGTGTGCATGGTTGTGTGTATCTGTGTAAGTATATATGCATGTATATATATATATAAATATATACAAATACACATATATATATATAAATATATATATATATATACACATGCATACTTATATATATGCATATATACATATATATATGTACATGTGTATATATATATATATATATATATATATATGCATATATACATATATATATGTACATGTGTATATATAGAAATATATATATGTGTGTGTGTGTGTGTGTGTGTATACAAATATGTGTGTGTGTGTGTGTGTGTGCGCGCGCGCGCGCGCGCCTGTGTATATATATGTGCACACACATGACAGCAGTATTTTCTGCACATATCTTTTTTCATATCTTATTCATTTTTAGTCTCACAAATGCTTGCAATGCATTCACATTCGTTTGGTGTGTCACATGAAAGCTAGGTTTCCGCGTTGACATTTGTGATATACAGACATACAAATGGCTGTTACATCTGTATGATCTCAAAGTCACGTTATACAGCATATGATCTCGAGATTAATATGTGAAGTGATCCGTATGAATTATGGGCCAATTGAAACGTTAATTATATTTGTGTAAAACAAAACAAAAAAAGCAACAAGGATTAAAACAAAAATGCCAACGCAAAATACATCTGATTTCCGTTCTGATAGCATTCTCTTCTTTTATCCGTTTACGAGTTCTTAGTCTTTGCTCAACGGCCATGCTGGATCACAGCTTATATGATTTCGAGTTCATAAATCTAAAGTACTTTCTTTCGTTCGTATTCTCGTTTTATCGATTAGGCACGACTGAGTGGTTAATCGTCTTGCTATGAAACGATACGGTTTCGGTTTCACTCTAAGCATAAGGCATTTTGGGAGGCATCTTCTACAACAGCCCCATTGTCATACCAGGGGCTATAGAGTGCGAATTTCACAAGCAGAAACTGCGTGGACGCCCATCATGAGTATATGTGTGTGTATGTGCGTTATATACATATAGGAAGCAAAGCGTACTATTTTTAGCTAATCTGGCTGGCGGCAGGTCCTAGTGCTTGTGACACTTTGTCTAATTGCAGTACCTTGTTAATCCACTCATATAATAGATAGATTATATGAGTGATTATAATAGATGAGTGATTATGATAGTTACCAAATGCTTTTTAACAGTCTAACTATATAATAGCCAAGTTTTTCCCACACTTTATTGCTCCTCCGTGAATCATTTTGTTAACTAGAAGGGGTTCAATACACCAACATATGTCTTTCTCTTGTAGAGTTACAGTATTGTAAGTGGTACAATAGGAGTAAACTGAGTCAGCAAGTGTACATCTTGTATATGATGTTTCTCCATACTACTGAGCAGTAATTTCTGGTTTATGTATTTTGAGAAAGATGAGAAGTGATGGCTGTTGACAGCTCTGTGGGTACGTTTAATGTACCCTTCATCCTTTCCAAACACGTCGATAGAAATTGTGATTTTCTAACCAATATTCTATAATAAGATCTGAGCCTGGAGATTCCCAGTGTAATATTTCTCTGAAGATGCAAAGCTTGTGTGTACATCTTTTGCAGTATCCGTCTTCTAAAAATCCATTCAGATGGGTCATAACTTGATATATTCGTTAAAGGTTCCTTTACAATTTCTTAGATAATTTGTTCTAGCAATCTGCATTCTGAATTAAAATTCTGTCGAGTAAACTTTAGTTTTCATTGTTGTTATTTTTCTTTTTCTTTTTTTTTTTTTTTTTTTGCGAATTTGATACATCTCTCTCACCTTTCTTTTCATTGCCTTTCCATAAAGCTCAGTCTCCGAGCATAACCTTGCAGACATTAAGCTTAATTCTGTCTCCATCGTTGATGAAAGGAGCTTCATGTCTAACTATCCTTGTTCTGTAATCGTTTTTCCTTGTCATCTATCTCCCTCTGTATGTATGTATGTATGTATGTATATATATATATATATATATATATATATATACATACGTTCATATACATAGATATCTACGTATATATGTATATATATACATATACGCAAACTTACACACGCAAGTATATATATATATATATATATATATATATATATATGCATATGCATATATTTGTAAATATAATTGTAAATATAATATGTGACAATTATCGAATAATTGTCACATTATATTTACAGATAAATTCCTCTATTTACGTAAAACGAAAGTCTCATTCTTTTGTTGTCTTGCCTTTTCTATCAATACATATACACACACACATATATATATTTATTTATTTATTTTTATATATATATATATATATATATATATATATATATATCAATACACTCACATACATAGGTATATGTCTGTGTGCGCATGTATGTGTGTGTACAAGGAGAATGAGAGAAAGCTAGGAGTATCCTATATATATGTTAAAATTGAAAGATAAAATTTTCTCCTCATTGATAGACACCTCTTGGGTGAACATTTATTTTAATGATAATATTTAAATAGTTTTATCACTCTGTCTACTTGACATATTAAATTACCTGATTAATTGTTCATTAACACGATCTCAAGTATTGTTTGCTTTAAAATTCACACTTAAGTGTGACAATTATATTTGAAGTGGAGAAAAGTCACCCATGATGAGTTCATACCTGATATGGGGAAATTTCTCACAAAGACACGCCTTTGTAAAACAGAGCGTCTTTTTTTTTTTCTTGTGGAATTAGTCGAGAAATCGACGTGAAGTAATCTTGTAAATATCGAATGATAGATGTGAATCGTGATTTGCCTAAAGTGTCTAATCACGTGACAAGCTGCGTTCGCTACAGATTTTACTAAATGACTTTCACATAAGCTAATATAGTAAAATTTCAAACGTGTAGCTCTAAGCAGTAATGAAATTCTTGTTGAAGAATTTATTGGTTTCAAATTTTGGTACAAGACCAGCATTGTTCTAAATGCTCTGATTTGTGACATTGTTGATACATTTTTGCGCAATTCGCTTTGGTTTCTTCTTGGCGTGAGGTTGGCATGCGTGGAAATTATATTAAGGGGCACAGAGTGGTAATTATTTTTAAAGCTGGAACTAAGTGTGTGATTCAAACAATTGAAGATGATCTTTCTTTCGAAGTGGATTAGCTAAGTCTTCGAAAATACTTTTGACCGACCCGCTTTATAAGTCTTTCTTTACAGAAGTCAATATACAACTGGACACTTTCATATAAGAGCTTGTATGTTTAATTGTTTGGCCTCCTTTAGGCATTTTTGGAGCTCATCTGTAAGTACTTAAATTGTGAATCGACTGACTATCATCCCGACAGACGCTCTAGCTGAATTAGTGTCGTGTCCTTTTTCAGTCTAATTGGCCTACATTCAGACTCAGAATCTTGACTATATCCGAGACAAAGGTCTCACCATCAAGCAAAGGGATCAAAATTTCAGTAGAGAGCGTATCTCCCTTAATTAACGACAACCCTCATCGATGCCTTTAGTCCATGCTATTACAAACACTAGGACCATGTCTGCAAGTTAATGTTACTTTCCTAATCCGTCTTGGAAGTTCTGTAAAACATGATGTGCACTGTCTCTCCTTTCATGCGCAATAACAAAACAGATCTCATAGACTTCATTTTCGCTATTATAGTCCCTAATAATGCGGTGAAATGGAAGAATTCTTACCGCGACGTGAAAAATGCTTAGAAGCATTTCTTCCATATTTACGTTCTGGGTTCAAATGCCGCCGGGTTCGATAGAATAAGTATTAGTTGAGCACTGGGGTCGATATAATCGACTAGTCCCTCCCCGATAAACTTCATGCTTTGTGCCTCTAATAGAAAGAATTATCGTTAATTTAATTTGTACGTTAAACATAAATCTCATTTTTAAAATATGATCTTAGATTAAAGATTATCACTAATGAGTCCACGAAGACTAGGTTTTCCGATTGCCATGTGTTGTATGCCATTAGTGTCAATAAAATTATTAATTATTTCCCTGAAAAATTTCTTTAGCTGCAGTAAAGTGTAGTAGTGAAAACATTTTTTCGTTGTTGTTCTCTTTATTTATTTTTTTTTCTCTAATTTAATATCTTTATAACGCTTACAGATGATTTAAAGAGTATATTCTGAAAACTTTCATCTTCATTCTTTGATTTAAATTTCAAACTCATTTTAAATTAATCTCGAAAACCAGTATAACGTGTTTGTTGATTTTGATTTCTAGTACATAATTTATATTTGTTTCAGAAGTGACAGTACTTGCTTTGTGATGTGTAGTGTTCGTTTTTTTTAAATGGTTAATATGAATTTCCCACGATGCAATTAAAACTCTGATTGTTCTTTGAGATTGATGTTAATGGTTAGAAAACTATCACTCTACTTACATATTAACATTTGTACTTTATAATCCTATGACACAGTTTTCGCAAGATGTTTCTTCTCTATAGTTGTGATAGAAAGAAAGAAACAATTTCCCTTCATATTCTATCTTATGGCTTTAGATAAGTAATGATTGATGTAGTAAAAATACTCGTCTGTTTACTTTCAATGCGATCGGATTAAGTGATGACGTCATAACAGTGAATGAAATTAGTTTTCAAAACTATAGTCACTATTTTAATTTTTACTTAATCGATATGTTGTTTTTCTGGGTCCATTGAAAGTTCAACTATCTTTTTATACGCCAGGGCTTAATAATCTATATAAGTTTAACTGAACCAACGTGAATACACATATATGTCCTGTATTTATTTGATCAAGGGATGAATGAATTTAAAGGTTAAACTTGGCGGAATTTGAGCTTAAAATGTTTGGGATTGAGAAACATAAAAACTGCAAAGCATTTGGTCTAATTCTTCACAAAGACCCAGTATTGTCTATGATTATACAAAAATACGTTATTGCTATTATGTAGTCACAGGTGGGCCTGCCCCTCTTTTATCACATATTATTAACCGTGTTCTCCCTTCCATTTTTAAGACTGCAGAATGTGGTTTTGACGGTTATTATGACTGCTATTTCTAGCTAGATGTTCGACCGCATTGTGGCTTCTTTTACCCCGAGATTAGAAACGAAAAGCGGAAGTATATAGTTGCCACATCGACCGTTGATATTTCACTGTTATCTCTTTTATGGACGACAGACATACCAGACCAATAGGTCTAATAGTAGGGGTTTCAATCCGGAATATAAGGAATTCTATTAAAGACATCTAGTCATATAGTCCGACATGCTATTGGCACTACAGAGTCCGGCTGATTTCACCATTTTTTTTCACAACGAAATAACACAGAAAAAAAAATAAACAAAATAAATGATTTAAAAATTAATAAGTTCTGAATTAAGTTGAAATTTGCAAGAATACAATTCAAATGTTTTTATTGAATTAATTATCTCATAATTATAATTATAATATTTCATTTTAAATTTCATTATTTTTATTGATATTTTTCTCATCTCTTATGTTTCTTTTTTTCGTTTCTATTACAATAGGTAAATTAACATATCTGCCACAAGTATTTATTTAGCATTGAATTTTATTTATTAGTATTTATTTATAATTTTCCAAATACAGTCTAGAATCTCTCACATTGCCATCAGATATATATGTTCTCTGGGACGTGGGGAAGGGTCTTTAATTTTTGTCCCTATACATTTTGTTTAGAATCAAGAGTAAATCTTTCAAAGTTTTACTACGTCCTCCACTGGTGTTACAGCGAACGTTCGACGAGCAGGCAGCTACGAAAAGAAAGAGAAACAATGAACAAAAAATATAGAGATATAAAGTGAAATAAATTTTTTTAAAAAGTATTTAATGAAACATTATTTTAAAAATTTCATGTCCTAAGTGTATATCAAATTTTGTAAGTATGTGGGTGTATATGTGTTACTCTTTCTCTCTCGCTGGATATATAAAGTATATTCTTCCTTTAATTAATGGGAACAACGAAAAAATTATTCAATCCAACGGAAGAGAAATATTATTTAATATACTCGGGGTTTAAATATTGCCCAATGATACATGGCACGCAATACAAGCACGCCCGACTACAATACTATCGTTATCATGAAATTTACAACAGCTCAGTTGTGGGAATTAAATTATATATATATAGATAGATAGATAGATAGATGTACGTATGTATGTATATATATTGGATTAGGTGGCCCATATTGAGTCCGCTGCTGACGAGGGCCTCAGTATGTTCCCCCTACCAATCACGGTCTGATGCACAGGCTGTGAATTTAAGCTTGAGTTCATTCTGGTTTTGGTGCGCCTATTCTGCCACACTGGGTTGACAGGGCTTTGTAGAAGGATGCAGTTTTTATACGCATACAAGGGAGTAGTTGAGTCGATTACATCGACTCCATCATTCAGCTGGTATCTATTTAATCAACGGTGAAAGGCAAAGTCGGCCTCAGCGGAATATGAGCTAAGAACGCGTAAGAACGGACGAAATACAGCAAATCATTTCGCCTGGTGTGCTAGCGATTCTACCAGCCCCCGAAAGGCCTGCATTGAGGCCCAACATTCCGAGTTCTTTGACAGGGCTTAAATAAACTGAAGGACTGCTGCAATAAGTGTGTGTATCTGAGAGGGGAATATGTTGAATAAAATCATAATTAACTGATCCTTCCCTATTTTCTTTTAACCAAAGCCAGGAACTTTCAGCACTCTCTTCTATATATGTATGTATGTATGTATGTATGTATAGCAGTACTAATTTATTACAATAAACACATGCACTTCTACACACCTGCACACGTAAAGTAATGAACTGTTTAAATAAATAACACTCGAAAATATGATAATGAAAGAAGTCTATGAACGAAGTAAATCAGAGAAAAAAGGAGACCAAGAGTGGGAGAGAGAGAGAGAGAGGCAGAAAGAAAAATAAGAGAAGTTAATCAAAAATGCTTCCGCAAAAATCCGAAGAGCGCTAGTGTATGTTTCTTGACTCCGTGATTAAGTGTGTGTGAGTGCGTGCGTGTGTGTACGTGTGGGGTGCGCACACGTGTGTATACATGCATATCGTTTTTATTTCTCTCTATCTATCCATCTATCTACCTGTTTGTGTGAGCTTATTTATCTATGTACGTATATGTGTCTGTGTGTATATGGTGGTTGCATTCGTATATCTATTTGTATTTGTATAGCAGAAAATTTAATCAGTGGCGTATGCTTTTCTCCTAAACTACAGAAATAATATACACGCTTGCTGATAGATAATCTCTGATAATCTCATGCATGTGTACAGCAATGTGATGAATCAGGAATTGGGAATATGCAAAAGTTTGGGAAACATAATTGAATGCTGGAATCGGAATTATAAAAGAGGAAGTATATTTGTTACAATACAAAACTTACGATTGTAACTTTGTTACAATCTGAAAACTTCGAAGTTGCAAAAGTGCCAATATTTTATCAAAATATCTATTCGACGTCTCCATATATTTCGATATATGGTAGAATTCTAGAGATATTTTTGGCTAAGAATTCCTTATAAATTACATTTATCTTAATTATTCTTTTGCAATTTGAAATTTTGTTTGCAATTTGACAGCATGTCATAAAGGTAGCTTTCGTGGCCGGTCAAACTGTATTTTTTAGGACAGTGGTAATCGTAAACAACAATCATAATGTATGTGTATACGTATACATATGCAGTCACACAAAAACACATGCACAAACATATATACTATTATCTGTGTACACATGTATTTATATGATGGTGCTAATATGTTAGCCATTGCCTGGGACAATTCTGGCTAAAACATATCTAAGTATATATCGGCATCATCAAACTCCACTAAATGTCACGTATTCCGAAAGGTTTTCAAGTAATGAATGTATAAATATGCATGTATATATACACACATTAATAGACACAATATATGATTTTTTGTGCTGCTATTAGTTTCATGGGTGGAAAACAAGCTTCTTATGACATGTCGGCATTGCCTGAAGATTGCAATAAGGAACCAGGCATGAAACTAATAGTGGCCCATAAAATCATGTGTGTTTATTAAATAATATTTGTCTCTCACTGCATGGAGTACATATTTTTCTTCACGGGACAGAACACTATATGTGTGTGTGTATGCATGTATTATGTAGATAGATGGATGTGTATACGTATATATACATATCTATACATATATATATATATATATATATATATATATATATATGTGTGTGCGTGTGTGTGTGCGTGCACGCGTGAGTGTGTGTATGTATGTATTAATATGTATGTCCTTCTAGACTATTCGTGGGTCAAAGGGGCACGCAATATCTGTTATATTGCATTACGTGGTTCACCATCACCATTTGCAACTTCTGAGAATTGTCCCATTTGGTTTTAATACGACACGTAGTTCTCTAAGCGTTTATGAATATTTATCTCCATACCTACTTCGCCACTCTTCCCCTCTAACTATGAGAGTGAATAAGCATATGGCTGCCTACCACTATATACGGGTGTGTGTGTGTGTGTTTAACATGCTATTCCGTACGTACGTTGTGTTTAAGAATGTACGTCTTTCTATGAATGCTTTATTTTCGTAATACTTCGTAGCTTTGTTTTGGTTACGTTCTTTTTCAATTCAATTCAAACATTGTTTCCTAATCTTTATTGAGGCTTCTAAGTAAATTGCAATTTTTCTTTCTTTCTGAATTTAATTAGTAAATTCCATGCACATGTACTTATGTACGAATATATACACATCTAAACAACATGCATTTACAATCGCACGCACTCACATACACAGGCAAACGCACACACATATACATACATATATATTACTGAATATTTATATATTTTATAGCTTTTCATCTATACTATATATATATATATATATATATATATATATATATATATATATAGCATTAATATGAATATATATATATATACCCACACATATATACATTTACACATATATATGCATACATATACACTATATATATATACATACATATATACTATATATATATATATACATACATATATACTATATATATATATATATATATATATACATACATATATACTATATATATATATATATATATATATATATACTATATATATATATATATATACATACATATATATATATATACATACATATATACTATATATATATATATACTATATATATATATATATATACTTACATATATACTATATATATATATATATATATACTTACATATATACTATATATATATATATATATACTTACATATATACTATATATATATATATATATACTTACATATATACATACATATATATATTTACATATACACTGTATACATATATATATCTATATATATATATATATATATACATATACACTGTATACATATATATATTATATATACGTTGATACATATACACACACACAAACATATATATTGTATTTCTTTAGAATTATATATTTGATCGTATGTATTTGCGATATTAGCATGTTAAAAAATAAAAATTTATTCCTGGCGGGGATTGAAAGTAATTTAAATCAATAAGTAGCAGAATCGGGATAAGAAAAATAAATGTAATTGTAATTAAGAAACTTCTTTATTTTCTGCTGGCAAAAAATAAAATGCTTAAACTGTTGATTAATAAATAACAACAATAAGAGAACTGATAGCGATATATCAGTATGGAGAAGGTAACAACTGCAAGGGTAGCACGGACAATGTTGCGAACAGTAACGTTAGCAACACCATTTACATGGTGAACAAAAAAACATCTTAAGAGCACCATAATGATTTTCAACAGCAACAATATGATATAAGTATGCATGTACATAATATATATGTATATATGTATGTATGTACATAATATATATGTATATTTGTATGTATGTACATAATATATATAAAACAAATTGGATATGTGCATCATATATGATAATAGACATTAGTGAGATATGTGACAAATAATTCAGAGGACATGCAAAGAGTACGTTTTATCTATTGCTGCTGTGCCGAATGTTATGTCAGCGAGATTATGCTGTGAAGTTCATTCATATCAGTAAGAAAAGGAGAAACAACAGGAAAATCTCACAGGCAACTAAACATTCAACAACAATAAAGAATTTAGACGTTCAACAAGTGAATGAACACAATGCACAAGGGTGCAATTAGTGGAACTGCAGCTATAAACCGACCCGAATTTGTTTGTAAAATCTAACAAGACAAGCAATCTCTACTTGATAAGTCAAACTTCTTACCACTATCTCTAAGTCGATCTTTAAGACATAAAATCTCTGTGTGTTGGCGTGTACACACACACACACACACACATATTACTAGCTGGTACTTTGTCGGTTACGTCGACGAGGTTGATCCGATCAATGGAACAACCTGCTAGTGAAATTAATGTGCACGTGGCTAAGCACTCCACAGACACGTGTATCATTAGCATAGTTCTCAGGGAGAGTGAGCGTGACACAGAATGTGACAAAGCTGACCCATTTGAATTACAGGTACACCTCACTTTTGCCAGCTGAGTGAACTGAAACAATGTAAAATAAAGCGTCTTGCTCAAGAGACACAATGCGTCACCGGTAATCGATCTCACGAACTTACAATCGAATACCCAGTACCTATAACCACTAAGCCACATGCCTTCGTGTGTGTGTGTGTGTGTGTGTCTGCTGCCTCTTTGGGTAGGCACAACAGAAGGAAATAGTTCTTATACACAAAAGCAACAGAGAGTCACTTCAATTTCTTGTTGTCTACTACGTTAGCGCTTCAGTTATTTCCTCGTACATCTCAACATTCTGGTTAGGAATTATAATTATTTCATGTCTAATTACTTCGTGATTAATATTAAGAAAAATTCAGTTCACAAGTAATTTCGTGTCGAATCAAATATATTTTGAAAAATCGTGTCTTCCCCAACACCTATCTTTATGTCATGTTTTTATTATGACAATAATTTCCAATATGGATTCTTCATGACGAAGAGAAGCTTGATATTCTCATGTTAATTCCCATTGAAAGTTTGATTTTTATACATTTTATTAATCACTGATTGCAGTTCATAATTCAATCAATTCATCTTATTGATCATTATAAACGGTTTTTGTTTTTTCAAAAATATCAATCGGTAATCGCAAATTGCATAAAGGTTTTCGCCTTTAATCGTTTAATTCTTTTTTATTTATAACATCATTATCGATAAAAGTAGTATCGTAGCATCTAAGAACCGATAGTGTACTATAAAGCGGGCCGATAGATAAGTGGTTCAAATCCTAGACGACACCGTTGCTGTATAATACACGTTTACAAAATAAGTATAACTCAAAAATGAAGGTTACTTCTGTCAACGTAGGTGCCACATGATGATAAATTTACAACCGCACAAATTCCCAACGTTGCTAGAAATGAGAAATATCCCATAACTTGCTCGTATTAGTTCGATTTGCATATTAATTATAAAAATCAGTTGGAAGACACACCTATTGATTCTCACGTCTAGAGTGTCGAGGTAACGAAATTACGTTTTGTGAACAATTAAGGCCTGATAAAATAAAGAAAAACTTATCAAGTACAGGTTTAATGATACTAAAACAGACCTCATTCAAACTTGCTTCATTTCAACACATTGTATAAATAAATTTTGCTGTCTGGGGAGGGTCATAATGCCTTAATATGTAACACACTCACTGGTTCAGTTTCCTCTCATTTATTATTATTATCATTAATAGTAGTATTGGATGCGGCGAGCTGGCACAATCATTAGCGGTATTGCGTCTGTCGCTACATATTCTGAGTTTAAATTCCGCCGAAGTCGACTTTGCCTGTCATCCTTTTCGGAATCAATAAAATAAGTTCCAGTTGAACACTGAGGTCGATGTAATCGACTCACCCTCTCCCCCAAAATTGTTGCCCTTATGGCAAAATTTGAGAACATTGTGTTTTTCTTTTTCGTTGTTTTTGCAACCGTATCAATGGATGGTGACACATACAAAAATGAAGCACAAATAAATCCTATTTACATTGTTTCTAATTTGGATTGAATATTAGACAACTTAATCGATTACATCAACTGCAGTGTTCGACCCATACTTATTTTATCGATCTCAAAAAGGATGAAAGGCAAGGTCAACCTCGGTGGGATTCGAACTCAGTGTACAAACCTTGTATTACATTCGGTAATGATTCTACCAGCGCACCGAATTTTTGTTACTTTTATATTAATAAAAGGTTGGGTGTTTTCCTTTGTTGTTCTTGTTATACTCACTGTCTTTTATACCTTTGTTATCTCATGCATGTGTGTGACTGTATGTATGTATACACATGCAGAAAGATATATATATATATATGTGTGTGTGTGTTTGTGTATGGAGAGAGAGAGAGAGCGAAGAGAGAAAGACAGACAGATAGATATACACACAGAGATTCACACTCACACGCACACAAAAATTCTAGTTTCTTAATGAAAGCTGATTAGAACATTCAGTAATGAAGATTGTATTTCGTTGAACTCATTTCTCGTCTCTATTTGCGACTCGAGTTTCAGTCACTTCGAACTTCAGACGAAATGACTTCCCGTTTGAAGCTCGTTTTGACGTGAAACTCACGTCACACAAAAAAGAAAGAAAAAAAAACTATTACGCACACACACACAAATATAAACACACATAGACACATTTATTGTGCACGTGTGTCTGAGTGTGGGCGGGTTGTACTAACACAACGTGAATATAAAAAATGTGAACCAGAATATTAGAGAAATTGAACAACGTTGGAATGTGTGTTAAAGCTTCAAACACTTATTAATCTATGCTTCATTCAATTCAATCCAGGTCAATACCTCTTAGCACATATCTTGTTCTTTGAATTCTACAATGGGAGTAAACATCCGCACCATTCCCATGAGATATAGTTGCTGTTCTAAAAGTTTATTCTCAAAGGGACTGGATTATTTATTAACTTAAGGCACAAGGCGGACAAAGTGCTTAGTGGCGTTTCGTCCGTTTTTTCGTTCTGAGTTCCAATTCCACCAAGGTCGTCTTTGCCTTTTATCCTTCTGAGGTTAATAAAATAAGTACCAGCTGTGCAGTGGGGTTGATCTAATCGATTATCCCCGATCCCGAAATTACGGGCATTCTGCCAAAATTTGAAACCAATGTCAAGTATGACAGCGAGCTGGCCGAATGGTTACCGCGCCGGACAAAATATTTTGTGGCATTTTGTCCGTCTTTACGATCTGATTTGAAATTCTACCGAGGTCTACTTTGCCTTTCATCTCTTTGTTTGATGGTTTGGCTCCAGAATCGGGAGGCGCGTCGTGTCCTTCAGCAAAACAGTTCGCTTCAGATTACTACAGCTCACTCAACTGTAAATGAATTCCAGCAATCTTTGGGACTTGACCCAACAACGGACCGGCGCTCCCTTCAGGAGGGAGTGTTGCGATCTCCATGGAAAATTGGTTGAGTTTAGGTCTTATTTGGATTCCACCGCTGAAAACGAATTATCTCAGATCTCACGAAGTTTTCAAATTCATATGATGCATGAGGTCATGAGTGTTATTTGGCGGTGTGAAGTAGTGACATTCATACATTTGAAAAACACAACACATTAAAGTCCTAGAGAAAGCAAAATAGTTTCAATCTGGAATTGAAAGTGATGAATAGAATACGGTAGAATAACTTATACCAACCAGCACTGGTTGTCAAGCGATGCGGGAGCCAGCCACACACACACACAGATTTATACACACATACCTAGACTATATAATCATAAACATATATTTATGTATGCATACATATATCCACATATGTATGTGCCAAATGTATTGTATACAGTGGGCACAACAATATTCTCAGATTGTTGTAAAATGGTATAATATCCCCCCCCCCTACACACACACACATATATATATATAGAAACATAATAATTTTGCTATAATGAAGAAAGTTGCTTCTTAATTACTTTAGGTATGGAACATTTAATAAAAGAAAGCAGTTATGAAATTCAACACCACCTGGAAAGTTCTTATAAATTCCAATTTTATTATGTCTTTTTATAAAATGTGATTTTTAAAGTCCTTTTACGATTCAATGGCAAGATTCACGATTCAGTGACCAGACCAATTTTTATTCACTGCCATATAGTTAACTTCCGCAGGTAAAACGTAAATAAACTGAAGAATGAATGATTATATGACCGTATACTTACATTCATCGCAGCAAACACCATCGGCAACACATCGTCCTTGTCCGTCGGTTCCACACGGCACCCCTTTCACAGAACATGCTGTCGTACTCTCGTTTTCCTCATTGCATTCCTTTGCGAGCGTGCCTATGATGCAACCGTCTTTGTGGCAGCATATGTTGGATCCAACACACTGGCCTTCACCATTTGGTCCGCAAGACATACACTAGTAATTAAAAGGGGGGAAAAAAACAGAAATCTTTTAAGAAAAATATGTACTGACTCCTTTATATTACACATTTATGTGTACACGTCCAAGCATATATAAAATCATAAGCTTGAGTTGCGTGTTCACGTTAAACAATTTCAATAAAAATTTAAAGCAAAATAATTATACTCATAGAGGAGAGATCCAATGTCTCACATTTTTGTTTGTATGTCCCATGCATGTACATACGCACACACACACACACATATATACATATGTACAAGTATTATATATATATGTATATATATATATATATATTTATATATATTGAAAAAATGAGTAGAGATGGCTTTTAATGATATTTACAATGATTTACTCTGGTAATGTACATACATACATACATACAACTATGGATAGTTGGGGAGAAGTGTTACAGTTCGAATTGTGTACGAGTGAATAAACAAGGAAAAAAATTTATTAACTTGAAATCTTTTATGTTTTAATAACATTCGAAATTGCAGAATCTTTTAATATATATACAACCAAATCAGTCTCAATATTTAACTAACAGTAGCAAACTACTAAATATATAAAGTTTGTGAAGTTATGTATTGTGTGGTGAGGTTATGTATTTCCTGCCGAAACAGAAGACGCATCTTTTAAATTAAAACTACTGTTCCGATTCCGTACTAGTTGAGCGACTTTAACAATTTATTTTGGGTTATATTTTTCCTCTACATTTTCGTTGTTATATTAAAACCCACCGAAAATTAAATTCATTTAGTTTCCTTGGTATTTGATATAATGAGCTTACTACTACTAAGCTATAAGATTCCTTGATTGCCTCTAGTTGCAATTTCGCCTGTATAAGGGACAATATATAAACCCAATATTCAAATAATTTGTAAACAAATTATATTAATGTCTATTTCTTTGTTTCCAACTGTCTGCCTGTTTCTTTCTCCCTCTATCTCTCTCACTCACTTTCTCGCTCTCCCACTATATATATATATATAGTGAGTGATGACACCTAGTAGCCATAAACGTTGAATATTTATCGTTGCGGATAACCGTCTCCGGGAACTTAACTAAGAGCTACCATGGTATCTGCCCGGATAATATATCCCTTTAAACTCATGCACACTCATGTGTGTATTAAATAAATACATATGTGATTTCGGTTCATTACATAGTAGAAAAATATACCCTCTGTATATTTGCTAAGCAAGTGAATAACAGTTGAAATCGTTCGGAGAAAAAGGAAAGAATGAATTTTAGATTGAAGGAAATAACGACTTAAATGTAATTTCTTTAGTGGAAATTTCCATTTATTCTTCGAGTTCATATACGACTTTCAGAGTATTGGATATTCTTGGCACTTTGTCGATTTGCATCAAGCGTGATTTCGTATTATCATGTATTATCGTCTTCAATTCTTCATATCTAACGCTATCAAATTGAATATAGTCAAATTGGATTTCTTTAACTCTAACAATAATTTTGTCCTTGACTTCACACTTCCAAAATATTTTAATAATGAAAGTTTTGAACATAAGAGACTAAAATTCAATCCAGAAACACAGAACACCAAATTATTTCGTCTTTATTTACTTTCTTTATCGCTTTATTAATTTTCCAAGAATTCTATCCATGAATATGCAGAGTCAATAGGGCATCACATTATTTCCTGAAGTGTTCTCGGATTTCCCATTATATTATATTCTATCCATTGATCCACTGCGATCGCGGTGAAACACTTCACTCATCAATAGACTTGATCATCGATATGCTAGTTACATAAAATTTTACGTACACACACACACACACACACACAAAAATGCATGCATTCATGCAGAAATGTTGACATAGGCAATAAATTTCAATAATAATGGATATTAGCGTCTAAACTCATTTAAATTTTTGATATATATTGTATATATATATATATATATATATATATACAGCTGATGAGGACTAATCAAATTTACGATAACATCTGTATTTTTGAAAGTCCAAAACTCGGGTCCTAGATTATCAATTCTGAGTTGTCCATTTTTACGATGTTCTGCCTAGATGTAAGACGAAAATTTTTTTATGTTCGCTGCCCACTTACATCTTAGCAGGTATATATTTCAGTAAAGCTTTACATAGCGTCGTATTGTTATCTGCAGCTATTTCCAGCAAACATTAGTGCCAACTGTATATGTGAATGCATATCTACATAGATATACAGGGTCTGGGTACACGGAGTAAATAAATTCATAACATAAACAATAATTTCTTAAAGTATGCGTTAATCCCCATGTACCCAGACTTTGTGGACACCCTGTATACATACACACACGTGTGTGTGCATGAGAATATGTAAATATATCACGTGAGTAAAAAAATTGCATACGCAGAATCATAAAGAATGAAATGGATGGACAATATGCTGGGAAATAATCTCATGATGGCCGTTCAAAACATGTAACAAGCTTGAATGTCCGACAGGAAGTTGTGAAACAAAAAAAAAAAAAAAATTTCTTTGTCAATGGAAAGTAAACAGTGATAAATGGAATAAGCGTGACCATCATTGCAGGAAAATAATGAAGTAATTCGTAGAATCACGCGTTTGTTAGCTTTAAGTATGTTTGTCCTTGCGGATTTGTGTGTTTGTGAAAGTAGAAGGATTATGTAGAAGTGACAAGCAGGGAATCAAATGAAATGGTATTGCATGTTATGCAGAGGCGTTCGTTGGCTGTGTGACTGAGGAGCTCGGGTTTGTAAGCACGCTAGTGTCATTTTCAATGGTTCAGTGCCAATGTGTGGCACCTTGGGCAACTGTCTCCAACATGAGCCCTTGGACGAATGCTGACTTATGAGACAAGTTGGTAAAAGCAGACTGGAAATCTGTCCTATACACACACACACACACACACACACACATATATATATATATATATATATACGTACATATTACATGCATATAGGTGGTGGTAGCGTCGGCGGCGGCTACATTATTGCCGTGTTTGCGGGATTATGAATGGTGTCAGTCACGACGGAAGCCATAGTGGAACTGGCAGTTGTGGTGAATGGTGTCGATGGTGCTAATGCTAATAATGGTTGTGGAAGAAGTAGTGCAAGATATGAAGATTATACTTATGGTTATTTACTGTATTATAAGGTAAAGGTTAGTGTAAGGCAGCTAGTTACAGTAATGGTGTACGTTGATATATTGAATGATTGACTTGGCGTTGTTACCGTGACTAACCTCAGGCAATAATGGAAATATATATATATATATATACATATATATGCATATATATATATATATAAAGTTAAATACACAACCGAAAGAGCTACTAATAATTTCATGCTACTGTGATAATTGAACTGGCATATTTATGAAATACACCACGTATATACAAATGTGTGTGTCTCTACGTATCTATCTATCTATCTATATCTGTATGTCTGTCTGTTTGTCTCTCTCTCTCTCTCTCTCTATATATATATATATATATACATGTGTGTATATGCATGCGTGTATTTGTGTCTGCGCACATGTATGTATGTGTGTATATCTCAATGATCTCTGCATATTATATATATATATATATATATATATATATGAATATTTCAGTAACTCAGTGTATATACATTTATATGTGCGTGCGCGTGAATATATGCATGTGTGTTTATGTGTACGTACGTATGTATGCATGCATTACCCATGAGTAGGTGCTTGAATATGCATTTTATAAATTTGTGTGTATAAAGGTGTACGAGTTAAGACATGTATACTGAAGTGAGACAGCGAGAGAAAAATTCTGATAAAATGAAAGACAGACAGGGAGAGAGAGAGAGGGAGAGAGAAAGAGAGAGAGAGAGAAAGAGACAGAGAGAGGGGTGTTAACTTGAGATGGAAAAGTAAGCTTGGTAAAAGTCAAACAACCTCTCAAAAATGGAAATTTCATGTCTCTTGTGGTACATATATAGGTGTGCAGCTATTTATGTATGGTGTGTATATGTGTGTTTGCGTG
Organism: Octopus bimaculoides; assembly: GCF_046866305.1. Taxonomy (NCBI): domain Eukaryota; kingdom Metazoa; phylum Mollusca; class Cephalopoda; order Octopoda; family Octopodidae; genus Octopus; species Octopus bimaculoides. The sequence continues at coordinate 31,687,787 of NC_142949.1, read as the reverse complement.
TCTGTATGTGTGTATTTCTCTGTGTAGGAAGAGGAAGAGGTGGGGAAAGGAATGTATGAAAGAAAGAGAGGGAGATGCGGAGAAAGAGTTAGAGACGCGTAAAACGATGTTTGGGGGGGGTGTCCTGATGTGAGTAAATGAGGAAAGGATAACTTTAAAGATGAAGACTGTGATGAAGTTGAGAATGAGGTGTATGAATGAGGGAGAGAGGGGGGATTGAAGAAATTGAGAGAGAGAGAGAGAATGTGTGCAAAGAAAGAAGAGGGAGGGAGAGAGGCAGTGTGATGGAGATAGGAGTGATATGGAGGGAGGGAGGTAAAGTGACGGAGAAACGGCGAGGGAGCGAGAGCGCGGGAAAATCCGACATACACCGAGATACATAGAATGGCAGAAATATGCTAATACACACATATACAAACATGCATACGCTCTCGCCGTCTCTCTCTCTCTGACTCTCTCTCACACACCACAAATACGTGCACACATACACACACATGGCCTATCGCACACACAGTTTCTCTCACACGCGCCCACACATACAGGTGCGTGCACATGCATACTCTCTCCTTCTCTCACTCACACACAAACACACACAGGTATACATACACGTGCACACACATAATCTCTCTCTCACGTACACATGGTTATAGTGAGATGACACTGAAGCTTTTAGTTTCTGCAAAAAAATGCATTTCATTGTTTTTTTCATTTCACTATTATTATTGCTGTTGTAATTATTATTATTATCATCATCATCATCATTATTTAAAGACACCCACTGCATTATTGTACAAGAATCAACAACAACGCTCATTGATTGTAAAACAAACAAAAAAAGATAGCTGAAATCTAACCATGCAAGAATGAATAAATACATAAGTAAATACATAAATTGGTGGAACCTGATTCCAATCCATCAGGAACCTGGTTGTAGAGTTCACAGAATGTTTAGGATAATCGATTTAAATTTGATACCTAACTAAATGGCAGCTTCGTTGTCTTTTGCAAAAGATTTAGTTATTGCGGTGAAGAATTCCTCAAGTGAATTCTATAACGAAAGAGTTTTTTTTCTTTTTTCTTTTTAGATTTTTTTTTTCTGTTTCACATATACACATTATATACATACATGCCTATATAGATGCATATACATTCGCACGTGCAATTGTGTGCAATTGTGTGCATATGTGTGTATGTATGTAGTATCTGTGAGCGTGTGTGTTTTGCGTATGTATGTGGTTGTGTGTGTATATACATACTTGTACATACATATACATATAGGAACGAATGAATGTATATTGATATACATGCATGCACACACATTATATATATACATACATACATACATATATATATAAGCACGTATGAATATATATACATCTACATACATGCAAGTATGAATATGTATATATATATTTATAAGTGCGTGCATATGTGCATGTATATATGTACATATGCATTTTATATATAAATGTATGTGCGTAGGTGTGTTTGTGTCTGACTGTGTGTCTGCGCGTAGGTGTATTACACTTTTTCGTCTCCTATATATAATTTTTTCATATTTTATTAATTTTATACATTTATTTATTTATTTGTGGGTGGGTAGAGACTTCTGTCGAGTATGCATTACTCTCATTTTTTTCTCTTTATTATTCATTGAAATTTTATTGTTTCAGGGCATAATTACTATTTTGAGTGTATTATATTATACTGATTGCTTTCATTTCTATCGATTAATCGATAGGTTGAATCGAATTACAATACGGAGATGCAAGATTTGCTGGGAAACAGTTTAAAGGTATAAAATATTCAGTTTAAGAGTCAATTAAACAATTAGCTGGTTAATTAATTTAATGTAGTATTTACTGCATAGAGTTTAATTTAATAAAACATATAAAATCAGTGTTGATTATTTTTATTGTATTGATTATGTAATCCATTCAATTACATCATGAAAATGTGTGTGTGTGTGCTTTAGCAGATGTGTGAGTGTATGTGACAGTGAGAGGGTGTATCCGTATATATACACGCAGAGAAATACACACACACACATATATATATATATATATATATACATACACATACAAAATTACATCTGACCCGCTGGATGATAACTGATGAGAATTTGGTTATCTTCTGTGTCTGTTCCCCGTTTGCCTCTACATTTATTATATGTTTATAAACATAGTATTTAATGGCAGGCCACATATATGAATATGTGTGTGTGTGTGTGTATATATATATATATATATTGCTTTTTTTTCTCCTATCTTTACGGAAGAAGAGCTTAGGCTCGAAACGGTAAAGACTTCTATTTTTTTTTCCTAATTGTCAGCCAAATTTTCCCCTATATATATATATATATATATATATACATACTTATACCTACACAGAAAGTCACTCAAAAGTATATTGTGTTATCTTGATTCAAACATTGAATTTTCCTAATGCTTTTATTGAGCAGCTGACACGAACACACACACAAACATACGTCAATCTATATTTTTTTTCACTATAGTATGGAACGCATCAGATGTTTGTTTGCTAAGCCGTCAATCATGTACAAATATTTAATCAATAGCAAAACGTTCAAGATCCCTAACTTGTAAGTACACTCCTATGTTTCTTTTATCCCCCCCCCCCGCACAGCCAGAATCTTGTGTGTGTGTGTATTAACGTGTATATGTCTGTATATATATAATATACATACATACATACACACACACACAATAAAGAGTTATACTAACTCCATCTTCTGTTTACTTAATCGATTATTATTTCAACAGACACTGCGGAATTCCTGAAGCAGATCCAAAGGAAATATACCACGACTGCGAGTGACACCAAGTAGCGCCAACTGTGCCAGTGCTTTACTCACCACATCAGGACATTCCAGACTCCGACTGAAGAAGCCATTGGCTGCGAATGATCCGTGTATCTTGAGTATCCTGTTTGGCGCTGATATGCTATCGTCCTTTTCCTACTCGTTATGTTTTGACGATTTCCGTTAGTGTGTTTTTACCTTTGATTTATATATATGCGCGTGCGTGCGTGCGTGTGTGTATATATTATTTATATTATATATATATATATGTTCTTTTACTTGTTTCAGTCACTTGACACCGGCCATGGTGGAACACCGAATTTAGTTCGAACAAATCGACCCAAGGACTTATTCTTTGTAAGCCTAGTACTTATCCTAACCGTCTCTTTTGCCGAACCGCGAGGTTACGGGGATATAAACACACTAGCTTCGCTTGTGAAGCAATTGTGGGGTACGAACAGTGACACACACACACAATGGGACTGAAACCCGGAAACATTTGGTTGGGAAGCAAGCGTCTTACCACAGAGCAACGCTGTATCTCTCTCTCTCTCTGTCTCTCTCTGAGTGGGTTTCTATGTGTATTGTACAAATATAAATATATATGCATGAATATATGTATTGATGTATATATATATATATATACATACATGCATACGTAAATATCACATTTATGGTTTGTTTATATGTATTTACTTATTTATGTATATTTTTTGCGTGTACACGTGATTCTTACCCCACCTGTTTATTCCTATCACTGTCAAAGATACGTTGCTATTTGTCAACACACGACTCAAACCTTCCATCACATTTGACGTGCATTTATTTAAATTATTAATTGCAACCTATTCTCCGCTGCAAATGACACAGATTACAACGAACGGTCACTTACACCCAGAAGTTGGAGTGTTAGGATAGCATGGAGGATGAGGGTGGTAGTAGTAATAGTAGTAGTAGCAGCTGTAGTTTTTGTAGTTTCTTTTTGTAGTTTACTTTTTGCGACTGTCTTGTTTTTTGTAGCAGTATACTTTTGATTTGCATAGCACATTACCTCTATCTATCCGTTCATCCATCTATTTATCTACCTATCTGTCAGTTTGCCTGTATGTCTGTCTATATGAATTTGTCTATATATTTCTATCAATCTGCCTCTGTACATTATCTATCTATCTAACTAACTATCTAGCTAGCTAGTTAGCTACATAGCTATCAACTCAATCTATCTCTGCCTATCTGTATATCTATCTATCTGTTCATTTATCTGTCTAATGTGTCTATTTATCTATCTACCTATCTGTCTTCTACTTCTCTCTCTCTTCCTACAAATACACATATATATATATATATTTATATACATGCGCGTGAGCATCGAATGGGTTAATAGACGGTCACATTGACTGACTGACATATGGGCAGATAGACAGTTATTGATATAGGTTTATAGAGATATGACGACTAACATTGGATTATCTTGAAATATCGTGCTGAATTTGGAATTTTTCAAAACTGCAATAAAAACACACCATCAACGAGGGAAACAAAAAGACAAAATAAATCGATATTATTATCATCATACTTGTTGTTGTTATTGGTTTACTTATTAGTGATATCTACATCAAGAGCATTGGTTAGATATGAAAGTCACATACGGTAACACAAACATATATATATATATATATATATATTCACACACATACCTACGTAAATATATATATATATCTGTGTGTGTATGTACATAATATCTACAATTATATATACATACACACACCTCGTCACATATATCTACATAATTCTTACTCCTTAAATAAGCATCACCACCAGCTCCAACATCCACATCATTATCGTCATCGTCTTCGTCCTCATAAGCGCGAGCATTAAGACGATGAACTGGCTGAATTGTTAACACGCTGGGCAAAATGCTTAGCGGTACTTCGATCGTTCGTTTATACGATCTGGGTACAAATTCCGCCAAGATCGACTTTGCCTTTTATCCTTTCGTGGTCGATAAATTAAGTGAAACCAGTGAAACTCTGGGGTCAATGTGATCGACTTATTCCCCCACTCCGGCACGCCACAAATTTCAGGCCTTGTGCGTTTAGTAGAAAGGATTATTATGGCGGCGAGCTGGCAGAATCGTTAGAACACCGGGCAAAATTTATAGCGGCATTTCCACCGTCCTTATGTTCGGAGATCAAATTACGCAGAGGCAGCCATGGTTGAAACAAGAACATTATTAAAAGAGAAAAGAAGCATGGTCATTCCTTACCCAAGTGACCTTATCTTATCGCCCGTCACTTGTTATGCGCTCATGAATTAGTTTGATACTTGAGCTCTGATTGGCTGTATGCAAATGTGTTTATAACTGAATGACCAAATCCAAGCTTCTCTGCTAGTTCTTCAGCAGTTACGATGGGATTTTGTTCCACCAGGATTTGCGGGACGTCCTCGCCGAGCTTTACACATCTTTTAGACTGTAGTTTCCGGCTCGGAATTTCTGGAACCACCATTGGCACTGGCTTATTCTTTCCGTTGTATTGTTACCTTTATTGCACTTACTCATAAAGCAAAATAAACCTAAAATGCATCTTTGTCACTTCCATTGTAGCTTTGAAAAAATAATTGTCAAAATCGAACTGCGTTCTTCAAAACTTGTACTAAGAACAGAAACAAGGTAAAATTACTTGCTTTTTATGGCAAGTTGAGGCAGGTAGTTTATCCCATCCCCCTCCGACTTTTAGTTCATGCAATTGAAAAACAACTGCATTATTTATGGGATGACCCAATGTATTCACACATATATATGCAGTCACATATATATTGCGTATACAGGTACACACTCACACACACGTACAGTAATATATATACATATTTAAATGCATACGTTGTATATATGTCAATTTTTACATTGTTTCCTATAAAAATATTATCTTAAGCTTGCTTCCATCCCTATTTACATTCACTTCATTGCGTTTCCCTGTCGAAACAAATGAACCACGTAAGATGTTTGTCCTGGGAAAATGATCTCTTTTTCACCTTCCTTCCACAAGATTATCAGATTCCATGTTCGTATAAAGAACCTTTTAACACACTGGCTTACATACCGCAGACGTCGCTTTGAAACAGCGTGTAACTTGAAACAAACATTTTGACGACTGTTAAAGCGACGTCGCACAGGGAATGCGATGTGATGTGAAGCGTTCCGTACTAAAACACAATTGCACGTGATGTGTATTTGTTTGGAGTTAAGCTTTTATATTAACATGAGTGTTTTTTATCAGTGTGCTTTGATTATCATTTCATCAGGCGTCGTAGGACTTCAATAAAACGTGAAATGCAAATTATGAAAGAGAGTGAGAGAGAGGGGGGGGGAGATTAAAGGAGTATTGAAAATATCGGGAATGAGTGTGAGACTAATGGGGAATGGATCAGTGAAAAGAGAGACAGGTGGGGAAAGAGTTAGGGGTGCGGAGAGAGATAGATAGTGAAACAAGGTGAGAGAACGAGAGGGGAAGTGAGTACGATATGCTGCATATTCCCTATAATCCAGTGAAATGCCACACCCATCCCCGCCACTGGCATTTGTGCTGTATTTATCTTAACCGTTAGAAGTTCTATATTTCGAAAAGTTTAAAACTTTTTTTAAAGCTGCGGATAATTACATGCGACGCGGTTTCAATTCCAGACTGAAGACAGGTGAAATATATATTGGAGATGTTCTGCCCAACGCAGAAACTCTAAGATAATTTGATTTTGCAGGCATTTCTTCTAAATCTATAACAATGATATCGATTACGAATTTAGAAAGTTTGACAAAAAAATATCTTTTTCAGATATAAATTCGTGCATAAGGAAAACTAATAATATTTGACATTAAAGCAAAAAGAAGATAGAAACTTTATGAAGGTGTATCAATCTCTAAATTGAAAAGCACCTATATTAATAAGTTTAATGCGAACACACCTTTTACTTAATACCTGATATTGCATTAGCGGCTTTTCACGCATATCATGGAGTACTTTCATTGCGTACATCAGTTCTCAGAATATCATAAAAACCTATACAAATGTTAGTTAATGTAACATGTAATTCGAAAGAAAAATGTTTATTATGGGAAAAAAAAAAAACGTTCATACGAACTGTTGTATGTGTTATAATCTTGAGGCTGATGGTAATGATGATTCTATTTAGATTTATTATTTTTTGTTTGCTATATTGAATCTTTAACTTAATAATGATGGAGTATATGGAGAATATGTTCTCTTCAACAAAACATATCGAAATATTTCCATCAATATATCTATTTCTATTTACATTACTAAAACAAAATAGCTGATCTGAGACTACGAAACAACAATAAGATAAGTTTACATCTATTTAGGTTTTATTTATGGACACCAGATGAACAAAAACATATTTTCGTCTAGGTCTCAACTTAGAATGTGAATAAATGCAAGCAGATGCTGCAAATTACGGTACTTGTCCACTTAACTTACCCTAAGCACACATAAGCGGGTGCACGAACATATACATACATACAAACACACGTGTATATATATATATATATATATATATATATATATATCATATGGTATAATTATAGGCAGGGCAAATTTTAAACATTTCTCTGTAGACTGAAAGAAATGACAAACAACCTTAATCGATTTTCGAACCTTATTGACTTGTCATCAGAGGCGTCCACAACATTGTGACAGTCTCCAGAGAAGCAGGCAGCCAAATTGTTTATATACTCAACAAATGCATCCGTTACTCTCAGAAGGAGTGCCTAATTTGCATACCGAAGGTGTTTAACACTACAAATACCAGCGGCCTGTCAACGGGATCTTAGTAGACACCGTATGAAGGTATGAGATAATAAATATGTAACGAATAGTATAATTATTACAGGGAAAATTTCAGCTATATGTATATATATGTGGATACATGTATACAGACACATACATATATATATTAACCTAAACACTCTATATACAGATATATACCTGGTTATATATATATGTGTGAACGTATATGCGTGTATATCATTTCATACTGTATAGATCGTCTTATTTAACGCTTTCCATTGGAGTCCGCTGATAAAACATAGTGGCACTGAAAGGGCACAAACCACCTACGTCTCTCTCTCTCTCTCAGTCACACTCACCTTCTCACACTCTGCATATATTTAGGGCGACTTTAAAGTCTGGATAGAACATGTCTTTAGAGAAAATCATATTCAAACTATAGAAACACACACACACACACATACTTGTATATATATACATTTGAAGCTAGAGGGTGTCAGTTGTGTTACCAAAGATTTCCCGCTCAACAGGCCATATTGGTGTGTTTTCATAAAAATGTAAATTTTTATTACGGATATTTTAACAAAGTTAACTTGGTCGTCTATTATTTGTTTGATATAACCCATATATCGAACCCAGTGCTCGACTGACCCCTATTTTATAAACCCTAAAATGATGAGAAGCAAAGTAGACCACGAAGAAATTTGAATTCGAATATAAAGGTCAACAAAATAACTCTAGGAATTTCCTCCCGGCATGTTAACCTTTCTGGCAACACATTTTCTTAGTAAATATTGATTTCAAAATTTGGCAGAAGGACAGCAATTTCAGCGGAGCGGATCAGTCGATTACATCGACCCCCCCCCCCCCCCAGTGTTTAACTTATACTTATTTTGTCGACCTCTATGGATTTTGAACTCCGAAACTAAAGACGAACGAAATGCCACTAAGCATTTTATCCGGCGTGATGACGAATCAGACAGCACGCCGCCTTATTCCAATAATAAATATTCTTTTCTACTCTAGGCATAAAGCTCAAAATTTTTGGTGAGCGGGAAGTCGATTAGACGGACCCCAGTACGCAACTGGTACTTAATTTATCGACCCCAAAAGAAGGAAAGCAAAGCCGACCTCGGAACGTAAATATAGAAGAAATGTCGCGAAGCATTTCGGCCGGCGTGCTAAACGTTTCTGCCAGCTCAATGCCTTCCAACAATAAATATTAACGCAGCAAATGTATTGAATGCGTATTGATTTATATTTTTCTTAGTAGTCGTACCTAGTACATCCAAATCGTGTGTGTGTGTGTTGTGCGTGTTTGTAATTGAATATATACGAAGAAAAACAAATAACTTTATCGGAATAAAACGTCCACTGGTACAAATAGGCGTTATAATATTGTTTAGATTTGTTAAGTTTGGGAAGAAATATTTACTTACACGCATGCACACACCCACACACATATATATATATATATATATATATATATATATATATATATATATATTCAGGGCGAGCAAGTACACAGGCTTTGCATATGCACACACATACGTATACTTATACCCATATAATTACATATATATATATGTGTGTGTGTGTTTCTGTGTGTGTGTATGAACACGCATTAACGCAATCACAGATTAATACACAACCAAACGTAATGTATGATAATATAACGAACCAAAACCAATCCTTTTGCATGAAACACTATACAACAGAATTGAACTCTACCAGCTTTTTTTTTTTGTGTGCACTGTAGAAATGTGGAGGTGTTTGTAGTTTATGTCAATATTAATTATTCCTTCTTATGTTCAGCTTTGTGAATAAATATTTGAAAATAATATGCCAACAGCTATCGCTATGAAATTTGAAAAACACAACTGTTGACTCATATTTGTTGCCCCTGTTTCTATTTTTTTTTTTTTTTTCATTTACTTTTTCGCTTTCAATCTGTCCACCATTTTGATGTTTCGTTTATATATAAATATATTTATAATCTTTTATCATTTCTCACTGTTTTCTCACTGTTTTTTTATCGCAATTTTTCTGATTCTCTCCCTTTTATTTTTCAGTAATTTTTCATTTTTTTTTTTTTTTTACCTATTTGCTGTTTTATTTTCTTCTTTTTCCTTCACTTAATTTTCAATCTCGTTCTTCATTTATTCATTTATATTTCTTTTTTGTGCAGACTCAACTTATGCCTATTTTCTTTTAATTATTCACCTATTTCTATAATTTTTCTTGTACTATTCTCTTCTACTTCTTCTCCACTTTCTACTTCATCCCTTCATCCACTTCTATTATTATTCTTCATATTATTCCTTCATCTGTTTTTTTCTCTCTCTCTCTCTCTCTCTCACCATAATCTTTGACTAAACGCCCTCGTTTTACTCTGCACCTCATTCAGTACAATGACTTTCATCGCACGTTTAGTCTTTGCACAATTCTCTCATATTCCTTCGCCTTTTCTTTATTTCATCATTCTCCTCCACGTGGAGGCGCAATGGCCCAGTGGTTAGGGCAGCGGACTCGTGGTCATAGGATCGCAGTTTCGATTCCCAGACCGGGCGTTGTGAGTGTTTATTTGAGCGAAAACAACTAAAGCTCCATGAGGCTCCGGCAGAGGATGGTGGCGAACCCTGCTGTACTCTTTCACCACAACTTTCTCTCACTTTTACTTACTGTTTCTGTTGTGCCTGTAATTCAAAGGGTCAGCCTTGTCACACTGTGTCACGCTGAATATCCCCGAGAACTACGTTATGGGTACACGTGTCTGTGGAGTACTCAGCCACTTGCACGTTAATTTCACGAGCAGGCTGTTCCGTTGATCGGATCAACTGGAACCCTCGACGTTGTACGCGACGGAGTGCCAACAACAACATTCCCCACCACCCTCCACCATCAACCTTCTCTTTCCTTCGCTCTCTGTATTTCCCATTGTTCACTTAACACTTCCGTCCTTTAACCTTCTTGGTGTTTTTTTTTTAGTTCCACGCAAAGTCAGTCATCATAGAACAGTCATATTATAAAAAATATTCTAATCTCGATCATTCCGTATTTTATTTTCCCAATATAATATATCTAAAATTACACCATTAAGCGCCCTTACTTCAACAGTATAGCGAAATCAGACGGGAAGGATATTTAGCATACACATTCACACACATGTATGCATGCGTGGGTGTCTGTGAGCGATTCTTTTTGTTTTGTTTTTTTTTTTCAGCGTGTACGTGCGTGTCTGTGTCATAAAGTTGACCCTTGAACCTGACTGTCTGTTGGACCCGGCTTTGCCCATCCCGGGTTAATGTCACCGCAAATGCAATTAATGACAATAAGTATTTTGTAGCATAGAGACAAGACTAACATTTGGGTGGGGACGCATAGCAAGACTTATATCACCTATATATACATATATATATATATAACTAGTACTTGTCAACTTCAGCACTCGACCGTTGCATTATTTTATCAACCACGAAGGCAGCGAGGTGGTAGAATCGTTAGCACGCCGGGCGAAATGCTTAGCGGTATTTCGCCCGTCGCGACTTTGCCTTTCATCCTTTTGGGGTTGATGAATTAAGTACCAGTGAAACACTGGGGTCGATGTAGT
>NC_142949.1:31654054-31669054 GCF_046866305.1 Octopus bimaculoides | reverse complement strand
TGTATTGAATTGCTGCTTGAAAATAAGAAAATAAATGAATGAAGCAAATAAAGGAAAACAAAAATAAAATATTTCATAAAAAGAAATTTTTTAAAAAATGCTGTATTTAAAAATTATCAATCAAAAATCTCGACGTGAAAATATTTTATGATTAATAAATTATTGATAAATGTATTAATTACAAGATAACAGAAAGACTCTAAGAACAACAACAACAACGAACAATAACAGGAATGTAAGGACTATTAAAATAGAAACATCAAGAATACAGATAACCGTAACGTCGATGATGCTGACGACGACGATGATCATAATGATGTTAATGTTGATGATGGTAGTGGTGGTGGAGTCGATGATCATTACCATCGCCGTGATTATAACCATCATCATGATAATGAGGGGGGGGCGACGAAGATGGTGACGATGAGAGTAGAGGTAATGATGATGATGATGACGATGAGAACGACGATGATGATGAGAAGGATAAATGATAAGGAAATCGTAAAAAGAAAAAACAATCCTTTCTATAGTTAAAGAACTTGAAATTCGCCATCAATAGCGACATATTTGATGAATGACTCAATTATTAATGATGTATCGATAATACATAATAGAAGATAGTGAGAAGAAGAAGATGAAAGTGAAGGAGGAGGAAGAGGTGGAGGCGGTGAGAGAAGTTACAAAAGGAATACGTTGTTAAATTATAATAAATTAATTAAAAACTCTTAAATGGTGTTAAATAACAAATTTATACACATCTAGGAGCCTGTTAATTAATTAATTAACTGGATGTTTATAATGTCAAAGCTATTATTATACGGGATGGAAAATCGATTGCAGTATTTTATATCTGATGTACGAGTATATATTGTATACGTGTGTGTGTGTGTGTGTGTGTGTGTGTGTGTGTGGACATATATATACATGTGTGTGTGTGTATATATATATATATATATATACATATATGTATATCTCTCTCTATATATATATGTGTGTGTGTGGAGGTGCGTGGCTTAGTGGTTAGGGTATCAGCATCATGATCGTTAGATTGTGGTTTCGATTCCTGGACCGGGTGACGTGTTGTGTTCTTGAGCAAAACATCATTTCACGTTGCTCCAGTCCACTCAGTTGGCAAAAATGAGTAACGCTGCGATGGACTGGCGTCCAGCTGGGGAACACATACGCCATTGAAACCAACACACAATTTTCACCAACCACGAGTTAAGTATATGTATATGTGCAAAAACTTCTACTTTGAATAGACTAGCATCTTATCCAGGAGCATATTTATATTTTAACCGTTTCATGCTGTTGAAAGCGGCAGCAAAAATAACTCGTAATCTATTAACTGGCTTCTTGAGAAACAACGCAAAATATTCAGCAACTACGATATGATATATGTGTACAAATGTAAAAGCTTCTACTTTGAATAGACTAGCATCTTATCCAGTAGTATATTTAACTTTTAACCGCAATATGTTTTTAAGATCGAAGGGGAAAATAACGGCTCCTATCGCTGCTTGTAATGTTCCTTCATGTTTTGTCATGACATATCTGAATCTGCAATTATGAATCTTCCAGGTATCAAACTGGAATAGATAAAATTTTGTTTGCAGAGGTACCTAGAATTTTCATGATGAGGACACCACTTCGACTAATACCTCATAAGAGAAAAAGTCTGATTTTTTTAGCGTTGTGAAGATGCGGAAAAAATCTGACTCGTCCACGAGCTCACAGAATTTAAAGGCTAAAGTCACTGAGTCAACAGTACTAACCCTTCCCACAGGAATTCGTAGAATTATATTGTAATAAAACATACACACACACATATATACAAGGCGTTTACAGGAACATATATGCGTACATACGTATGTATATATACACTAGCATAGCTAGTGTGTGACACCCAGGGCGGCCCTTCCATTTGTCACCTCCGGACCCCACAAAAAACATATTGCTTAGAGCAGACCAAAAAGTCCAGTGATATCAAAGTTTTCACGTTTCAGCTGGAGGGAGCAGAACAGGGATTGACTAAAAACAATGATTCGGTTCGAGGTTTTTTCATCAATGGTGCCAAATAGACACACAAGGCTCATATATATATATATATATATATATATATATATATATATATATATATATAGGTGTGTGTGTGTGCGTGCGTATATGCATATATATGTATGTATGTATGTATGCATACATATATATGTACATACATATATATACATATATATGTATGCATACATATATATGTATATACATATATATACATATATATGTATGCATACATATATATGTATATACATATATATACATATATATGTATGCATACATATATGTATATGTGTGTATATATATATATATATATATATATATATATATGTGTGTATATATATATATATATATATATATATATATATATACACATTTATATCTACATACATATCTCTCCAAGCGTTATCGAAGCCTAATAGGATTATCTATTATTATAGAAAAACAACCAATGCCAATGTAAGTAATCTCTACAAACCAGGAATCCAAAAATATTTGTCACCTTACAAGATTAAAAAAGACTCAGCATAATGAGAATAGGATATGAAAATTTTCGCAATGAAGCACAACAAATATGTATTTTCCCATCATGAGCTGCCAAACGGATATTACTATTGTTTCGACACCTTGACACTATAGAATTCAATTCGGTTCTATAAAGAGTGTTAGAATCATGTCTGCTGCTTGTGAATCAATAGTAATTGGTAGGAGTGAAATATTTGCGTAGTATGACCATTACGCCAACATTTGCTTTTCACGACAAGCAAACTCAAAATTAGACTATTAGTATTAACTTATTCTCACAAAACAGTACCCATAAAACAAAGAGACTACTTCCACAAAGGTTATTGTTATCCTAAAATTATTACCAACAAATAAACAAGCCAAATATATCAAGGAAAAAAAAACATTGAATCACTGATATATATATAGCATACATATACGTATATACATACACACATTTATGTGTTATACATATTTGTATATGTGTGTTTATGAGTGCGTGTGTGTGTAAAGATACATTTACAAACATATATATATATATATATATATATATGAGTGTTTGTATGTATGTATATATGTATATATTCATGCAAGCATTATGTTCCTTTTTATTTTAGTTTTATTTAACTACTTGAGAGAGTTAAAACCGGTCGTTAACAAATCAACAAGACTTTTTGAGTTAAAAGATTTATCGGTGTTTGTAAATGTGTTGTTGTGTTGGCGTGTTGGTTCAGGTGTCATTGCACACACCCAAATCTATGGATCTATTCATCTAACGAATCTCAGATAGAGAATCTTTGGAATGTCTTATAGGTCTACACTATGCCACTAATGGTATTTGTGTCAGTTTTGTTTGGTCTTTTTTGAAAAGCCTAGTATTCCTATTTTATTGTGTATGAGTGTTTTTAGATTTACTGGTATATACTCTAATGCACCTCTGATGATATGTACAAATGAGAGTTTGTAGTCAGAGTACAAGAGCTGTGTGTTCCGCATTAATTCACTATAAATGTTGAGCTTTTTCCCTGGACTTTTGATTGTATATTCACATCCGCTGACGCTGGTTTCTACAATAGCTCATGTCTTTTGTCCCCTTTCCCACAAAACAATATCGTTATGTTTGCACTGAACGGCTGGTTTTATTAGATTGCTCCAGCAGTATTCCTTCTTTTAAGGTTTGAATCTGTGCGTACGTGCGTACGTATGTAAGCATGTATGTATATATGTATGTGTTTGTGCGTGCATGTATGCAAAATGATTCAGCAGTATTTATTAGGGAGTAAATCAATACATATTAACTATCATTGATGTTTATCAACAAATATTCGATCTCTCTTCTAACATGCATTTAGTTGTATAAACACGAGAAAAACTTACCATTGCCTGCCGTCGCTATTAACTTTACTAACGTCATAATGCAGTGAGGGCCAAAATTTATAGATTTATCGAAGACTAATATTCAGCATACATATTCATGTATATATGTATATCATTATTCAGTTTATTAAGATTTCTTGCCAAAAGAGAAAGAGCCGGGTTTCTAACCTAGATCCAAGGCTCCTTCATTGGAATTTCAATCTCAACAACAGGGTATTTTTGTTTGCATGTATGTACGTATGTGCGGTCTAGGACTAACTTATATTTTTCATTTTCGGAGCCGAAAATGCAAAATATAAGTTAGTCCTAGAGCGCACAATGTTCCCGAAGGTCAGCAATGGTCTTCCTCGGTCACGAGTGGACGGCCATCATGTATGTGCAGATTTGTATGTTTTATGTATGTATTCTCATGCATACGGTTGCATGTCTAGACATGCTCATATGCATTTAAATGATAAACTTCTGGAAAGTTTTACAGATTTTTACAGTTCCAGTATTGAACTGGATCTGTAGTCTTCGAATTAGCTTTCTCCTTTCTGGTTTTGAGATGCCTAATTTCTCAAGATTGGTATTTAGGCTGTCTGTTACTTATCCCAGGGCCCCAATAATTACAGGTTTGTATGTATGTTTGTATGTATGTATGTATGTACGTTTGTATATATGTTTATATGTATGTATGTATCTGTGTATGTATGCATGGATGTATGTGTGTATCTACATATGTGTATATCTGTGTCTGTGTGTGTATATTTTTATTGTCTTTTACATATTTCAGGTATTAGATTGTGGCCATGGTGGGGAAACAAACTGAAGAATTTTAGTGAAACCAAGCGATCTTAGCATATTTTCCAAAACTTTGTATTTATTCTATTTAATCTGTTTTGCCGAACCGCTAGAACGCGAGCACTTACAAGCCTGCACAATAACATCAGTCGTCAAGGGTGATGGGGGACAACCCCCCCACACATACACATAACCACATACACACACTCACACATAACCACACACATAAATGTATATAGATACATGTATGTGTATGTATGTGTGTGTGTGTGAACGACGGGCTTCTTTCAGTTTCTGTCTACCAAACCAACTCACAGGGCTTTGGTCGGCCCAAAGACTGAACTCGTAATCCTGTTACTGGGAAGCAATTTTTTTACCACAGCCACGCCTGCATATATATATGTACAGTCTATATATTTATATGTATATATGTATGTGTGCATATTAACACACAACACACACACACACACACACACACACAGAATTATAGATAGATAGAGAGAGGGAGACAGACAGACAGACAGGGGAGAAAGAGATACAAAGAGTGAGAGACTGACATGTGTATACGCACTTATATAACTAGCCATACCTACACACACACACACACATATATATATATATATATATATATATATATATATATATATATGTATATGTATATATATGTATATGTATATATATATATATATATATATATATATGTATATATATATATATATATATATATGTATATGTATATATATATATATATATATATATATATATATGTATATATATATATATATATATATATATATATGTATATGTATATATATATATATATATATATATATGTATATGTATATATATATATATATATATATATATGTATATGTATATATATATATATATATATATATGTATATATATATATATATATATATATATATATATGTATATATATATATATATATATATATATGTATATGTATATATATATACATATTCTTTTGCACATTCACGGACATGTATATATATATACACATACACACACGCAAATACACACACACACACACACACATATACATACATATATTAATATTATGAGAGAGAGAGAGGGAGAAAGAGAGAGACAGATAGGCAGAGATTGAGATTGGAGTGAACGTAAGCGAAAGATTGTGAGAGGAGATAGATATATATTTATATATATGCATATACAATATATATGCTTATACATACATATACCTGTATATTTCTATGTATATAAAAATATTTATGTATATGTATATATATATATGTATGCATACATCTATATACATATACGCATACATATATATGCATGTATATGTATTTATGTATATAGTTGTGTGTGTGCGTCTATATATATATATATAATCAAATGAATGTATAACTAAAATGCCGGAAGGAAAATTGGCAGTAAACACCAGAGATTTTACTAATCTATTCTTCTACACTTCAATGTTTCTTCATTGTTATTACCCCACCTCTCTCTCTCTCTCTCTCTCTCAAGCGTATTCACACATACACACGTACGGAAACAATGGACATACACACACAACCTCACTCACCTGCCTACACTCCCTCTCTCGGACGCGTATGTATGTGCCTGTGCGTGTGTGTCAGTGTTCCTATGTATGCAAACATATTTGTATTTATGTATGTATGTATGTATGTATGTGTTCATAGATGGATGTATGTATGTGTTCATAGATGGATGCATGTATGCCGTACAACAATCAGAATTCTGTATATACGCATATTCGATTTTTCATGTTTTTTCATGTTTTGCTCTGCAGAAAACTAAAAAGAGATCAAAGGTCCAAGAATTTCCTCTGTAACATTTTGGAAGTTCAATAAGCTGACCATTGGAAACACTTGTCTCTCAGAACACGCCCGCAAATTGTTACCGATTAAATATCTAAAACTTTTCTCTTTCTCTCTCTCTCTCTCTCTCTCTCTCTCTCTCTCTCTCTCTCTCTCTCTATATATATATATATATATATACATGTGCAGGTTCAAAAAAACACACACACACATACATACATACATGGGTGTAGGCATGGTTGTGAGTTAATAATTTAATTTCTCAACCAGTTGTTTCTGGTTTCAGTCCCACCGCGTGGCACTTTGAGCAAATGCCTTCCCCTATAGCCCCGGGCCGACGAAAGTTTTGTGAGTGGATTTCTTCTTTTTAATCCCTTTTTGTCCCTTGTGGCGCATAGGGCCTCAACAGTTATTTTCCACTTTTGCTGTCATTGGCGTGCGAGTGGATTTGGTTGGCGAAAACTGAAAGGACCCATCGTATATATATATATATATATATATATATATATATATATATATATATATACATGTGTGTGTGTGTACATAAATATATATATGTATGTACATATGTATATATTATATATATATATATATATATATATATATATATATACATATGTGTGTGTATGTATGTGTTTGTGTGTACATAAATATATATATGTATGTACATATGTATATTATATATATATATATATATAATAGAAAGATGCAAAAAAAAAAAGAAAGAAAACAGGCTTTAATCACAATTTGCAACACTTGTTTCTGTGGTGTGGTTGCAGCTTTGAACCGGTACGTTTTCATTCTCATATCACTACATAAAACTATTTCATAAATTATTACATAGATAAATATGATTCAGCTACAGCTGTATGCCGGCGCTTCGTCGGGGAGATTGCAATTAAAGCACGACTCGATCTCTTTGAAATTTCCTCTCTTTTATATGTTTTCTCATAATTTTCTTTCATATTTTACCGATTAGTTCGTAAATTCGAGCACACACAAGTTACAAACACCAAATGATATATATGTTGTAAAAATAAAATTAAAAAAATGTTAATTCCAAAACCAAATTCGTTAATAGTAACAGAAAATAAATAAATATATAAATCCATATCAAACGAAAGATCCGTTTTTTTTTAAATTTTATCATAAGCTTTTAAATGTACGTTATGAGGTTATTTCCCGGATGATACTGAATGTGTGTGTGTGTGTATGTGTGTGCTTGTGTGGGTATAGATGCATAGATGCAGGTTGTCTGTGTGGTAAGAAGCCTGCTTCCCAACGACATGGTTCCGGGTTCAGTTCCACTGCGTGGCATCTTGAGGAATTGTTTCCTACTATAGCCTCGGGCCGACCAAAGCCTTGTGAGTGGATTTTGGTAGACGGAAACTGAAAGAAGCCCTTCGTGTATGTATGTATGTATGCATGTATATATATATATATATATGTGTGTGTGTGTGTGTGTGTGTGTGTGTGTGTGTGTGTGTGTGTGTGTGTGTGTGTGTGTGTGTGTGTGTGTGTATCTATGTGTATGTATGTGTCTGCGTGTTGTGTTTGTCCCCCACCACCGTTTGACAACTGGTTTTGGTGTGTAGACGTTCTCGTGACTAAACAGTTCGGCAAAAGATAGCGATAGAGTAAGTACCAGGCTTTAAAAAATAAGTCCTGAAGTCAATTAGTTCCACTGAAAAAAAAAAGCCCTTCAGGACAGTGCCCCAGCATGACCGCAGTCCAAGTAAAAGATAAGACATATGTATACATACATATATATACACACACACACACACACACATAGCTATGTATATATACATATATATATATATATATACATATATATATATATATACCGACATCCACATATATACACGCGTGTCTGGTGACTGACTTTCAGCACAAGGAAAAACTTTTAGCGCGAAATACAACCAGTTAAACGAATGTACCTAGAGGCGATAATATTTATTGATTTTTTGTTTTTCCTCCTGCAAAACATTGCTAGCAGCCGTATATTAACAGGTATGATATAAAGAAATTTTGGGTAATCTACTTACCTGTCTCGGTTCTGTTGCAGGTATATTACTTCTTTTACCACCAATAGGGCAGCTTGTCCAGAAACAACCCTTTACAAGGGGTAAAAGTACCACAACGATTAAAATCGCAAATACACTACTTTTTATACTCGACATTTTCACTAAGTTAATTTGTGAACTTTTTTGGATCAAGTTAAATAGATATATATTTATATATGTATATATAAATCTGTGTATATGTGTGTATTTATATTAGTAGGTCGTGTTTCACCTTCAAAATATTCGGTTAGAATTCAGCAGCACACGTGTAATGTAATTTCAGTATCTCTCGTCTCGTTTTGTTCCAAATGTATTTCTTAGAAATATCTCCTTAAGCTTCGTTCTAATATTTTGGTTTTTTTTCTGAAGAAATCTTTGCTCTCTCTTAGAATTTTCTTCTTCAATAATACTTCAGTCTGATTCAATATCTTTCGCTGTTAATACAGGAATCGAAATTATTAACAGAAATTAAATAGTCACGAAAATCAATCAGATATTACGTGATAAAGTTCGTAATTTTTATAGATATATATCGGTTAAAATATGTATAGAGATATATATATCTATTATTCAGTTTCGATTCCTGCTTTGGTTCTTGTTCTCTTTTTCAGTTTTAATTCTTTGCAGAAAAATGTTATTTTTCTTATAGTTATTGCCTGCCCCTCACTGCAAAATTTTGCCTGATATATATGTGTGTGTGTATATATGTATATATATATATACTTTTTCTTTAATTCCACTAATGAGAAATGTGTCTGAGTGTATAAATATATATGTATATATACATATATATATATGTATATTTATGTATATATATATATATAATCAATTGATATATACAAATATAAATTTTATATCTATATACATATATACATATGTATATATCCTATTATATATATATATATATACACACACAGACACACCTGTTGTATATAACTTTCGGTAGACGTAGTCAGGTTTGCGCACAACTTCGTCTGATTCGATTAGTTTACGTTATTTATGATTTGGTCGGGGGTTTTGATCTTGTTTTAATTGTTTTGTTTCTTATATCTTTTTGTTTTGTTATTTTTTGTTTTTGGTCGTTATTTTTGGTTTTACTGTTGTGTCTTTTTTTTTTCAAAATTTGCAAAGATTTGATTGGCTAGTTAGTTCACAGGTAGAGCGTTTCATTGGTTGCTTTCTAAAGTAGCCCTTTCTAGATTTATCCCAGGTTTGCTAAGTGAAGGTGTCTTGGTGTGTCACTGGCGGCTACTAGATGTCTTCCCTAACTGTCTCAAAGACCGCTCTGCTTATATAATTGTAAGTGTGGCTGTGTGCATGTATCTGTACGTGTGGGTGAGCGTGCGTGTGTGTGTGTGTATGTCATATTCATATTTTCGCACAGTATATGATGCTCCTCGCTTTCGTAACTACTTTCTCTAAGTGTATGCATGTGTATGCACATGTGTGTACATACACACACACACACATATATATATATATATATATATATATATATATATGTATATATATAGGCATAGGCAGTACGACTAGGCGTTCCTCGTTTCCTCCCCCGCTCTCGCAGTCTCTCTCTCTCTCACTCTCTCTCTCTCTCACTCTCTCTCCCTCTGTCTCTCTATCTCCTTACTTCCTACATACTTTCAAAGTTCTCACCCTCACTACCCCTACCACTCCTGCTTGCTCTCCCTCCCTCCCCCTCTCTCTCTGCATCTCTTTTTGCACTCTCTCCCTTCTCTGCCTATCCCCCACCTCTTGCGTTCCTTCCCTCTCCGCCTCACTCTTTCTCTCTCTTTCTCTCCCCCTCCACTTATTCACTCCCTTTCTCACTTCTCTCTTCCTTTTCGTTACTTCTCTCTTCTTCCATTCACTTTCTTTCTCACTCTCTTTCTCTCTTTCCCGCCCCTTCATCTCCACCCCATCAACTGTGCAATCACTGATACTTTATCATAAGCGAGATCCTCCTAATTAATTATTAATGAGGAGATTCGAGGACGTCTCCGTCATAATTCATCTATCATTCTATATCTGTCTCTACCTTCCCTTCTTTCTCTCTCTCTATCTACCTACCTACGTACCTATTACTTTCTTTAGGCACCCAGCAACCAATATGTCTATTTATGTAATTAATTCTTTATGCCTATCTATCTATCTATCTATATGTTTGTTTGTATGTCTATCGAGCTGACTATCTATCTATCTGCCTGGCTTTATTTAACAATCAATTTAAAACCGATACCATCTATTTCTGTAAATGTTTCTATGTATCTATATCACTATGTTTCTGTTAGTTTGTCTGGCTGCCTGCCTGCCTGCCTCTTTCTCTCTCTCTCTCTCTCTTAAATAAGGACGGTGTTGACTTTGAACTTTCCGACAGCTAAGCCATCGTCGGACAGCCGACCGACAATGCTTTCACTTCAAAATTTCGAAGTCACTGACAACATCCTTATTGTTTAACAATGACACATTTTTACTCTACAAAAGTATAGACCAACCCGTCACATTAATGTAAACTTAGCTTTAGTATAACTGAACATAAAAACACACACCAATATATATATATATATATATATACACGTACATACATACATACATATATATATATATATATTTGTATGTACGTATGTATACATATATGTGTGTGTGTGTATATATATATATATTATTGAGTCTGGGGAGAGTTCTGTTTTAGTGCCTTGTTATTTAACACACTCACCGGTTCGATTTCCACTCATTTGCTTGTTTATTTTGTATAAAATTTTCGTTGCATCTTGCAACCTTTTGAATCGTCAACGATTGTTGAAAAGGTTGCAAGACTCAAATAAATAAGTAAACAAGTGTAAATCGAACCGGTGAGTGTGTTAAATAAATAAGGCACTAAAAGAGAATGACTCCCCTTACACAATAAAATATGCTTCAACACACGAATTCACATAAGGAATCTTATAAACCAAAAACAAAAACGATCGAAACGCTTAGTTTAGAATAGGGGCAGCTGATGAAGGAAATATTCTCTATGTGGCCTGTTTGTTTTCTGTGCTCTGTTTATGTTCTGTTTTTCAGTTTGTCCACGTTTTATTTGTGACGTCATGTTCCCAGATATGCATTTATATATACATGTAGATATGTACATACATGGACGTATATATGCATATACTCACATATTTGTATTATATATATATATATATATATATATATATATATATATATATATATATAAATATATATATATATATATATATACATACACAAACACCTGTATACATACACACACATAGCGTTCTACCTCAGATTTGCGTTTGGCCATGTTGTTTTCACTGTCCATTTTTTCCTGTCTTGGTTTGTGTTTGCCACCTTGGAATCCTCTGTGTAGTGGTTTGATCCACTACTCAGGAAGAGACTATTCTAGAGTACGTTCTGTCTTGTCTTCGAAACGTCTAGATAGAATAGAGACAGCTGATGAAGGGATATTCCAAGTGGCTTTCCGTTTTCCTATGTGTTCGTTCCGTTGTCTGTAGTTTATTGTTCTAACGTCCTGTACCCTGATATGCATGTATATACACATGTAGATGTAAGTATGTACATATATGTGTGTATACATGTATATATATTCTTTGTATTATTATATTATTGAACGCACACGTCCTTTTTTGCAAGTAAGCCTACTATATATACACAAACACACACGAACGTACACACATGTCGCACATGCCTGTATATATCACATATCTATATACACTTGTAGCATGATAAAAAAAAGCAAGGAAAATCAATTTATATATTTTCATTCTTTGATAAAACTTTTTAAATATTTAGAATAGCTAAACTTTGAAACTATGTATGTATGTGTGTAATTGTATCTACAAATACTTCATACACACGTATGTGCTTGTTTGTGTGTGTGACTAGTGCTCTGTTATTTAATATGACTGCTATTCGTTTATTGTGAATAAAGCTAGCTCATCAGATCCCCAAAACCTATATATATATATATATATATATATATATATATATATATATATATATATATATATATATTAGTCCATATATTATAAGGTTTATATAAAGGCAACTTGAAATCCTACTGTCCAAGAACATTGAAACTGCTAATAAAAGCAATTAATGGGAATATAAGCCTATACTCGTAGTTAGTGACTTCTGGAAAAAAATTCAGCATCGTAGATGTAATAGTGGTAATTATGAAGAGCCTTCAAATGGGAATAGTGTTCGGCAAATTATATCACTGTAGTGCACTGACAACTTTAGGAGCTTTTCACCAGTTGAAGGCCTACATTAAAGTGGGCCGAAATAATTTAATGCAAATAAATGATGAAGGTTGTGAAGAAGTCATAGAAGATAATGTGATTGAAGTTTTAGATTCCCTAAGAGAGTATTTGGCTAATGACACGCTGATGTTGTTCTATAAACAAGCGCTGCGGAGTAAAACTTGTGTATATTTGTTCCAAATATTTCACACTTAAATTGGTGGCAAAGATCTTAGTAAAAGGCTGGCACTTAGAGAAGAAGACATGCAAGTGCTTGTCCATAGCGAACCTAATCGTGAAACTTACAAAACTTATAAAAGGATTTCGTAATAAGACTTGTCTGAAATACACAAAACAGAAGTAACGAAATGCCGCAAAGATCGGGCTAATTTGTAAAAACTCATTAACTCTGCAGTAAGTATTGGATGATGACGACGACGATGATGATAATTTATAGTAGAGAGAATAGTATCCGCATTCCACCTCCCAATATCTCCAAATTGCGATCGCTACGCAATGCAAAACATACAGTACCATTTTCGGTTATTACATTCCGGACTACGACCTTAATTTATTCGTATTCATTCCTTCTTGTAGACAAAAACTGAAAGACGTCTCTTGTGTGTGTGTATATATATATATATATATAGCTAATTTAATAAAACACCATACATACTTTTATAAGCTACTTTGAGTTTTATGCGATTAAAACAACTCAGACAGCATTTTTTAACACGTCTGCTGCCTTCACGCGATCTTCAGGCTCTAGGCACCAGACGTGTTAAAAAAATGTTGTTTTCATCACATGAAACTAATAGTAGTTCTTAAAAATATATATTGTGTTTATTAAATAATATTTACCTCTCACCACCATCACGGAACAGTACTCTGTATATGTGTGTGTGTGTGTGTACACACACAGACATATATATATATGTGGATAAATATATGCATGTATGTTTATATGTATGTGTGTATGTGTATATATATATATATATATATATATATATATATATATATACACACACATACATATGAATATGTACCAATTCATTTTGGTACATTTGACCGCGGCCCTGCTGGAGCACCGCCTTTAGTCGAACAAATCCACCCCAAGACTTATTCTTTCTAAGCTTAGTACTAATTCTATCGGTCGCTTATGCCGAACCGCTAGGTTACGGGGACGTAAACACACCAACATCAGTTGGCGGTACAAACATATGCATATATATATGTATATATATATATATATATACGATGGGCTTCTTTCTGTTTCCATCTACCAAATCCACTCACAAGGCTTTGGTCGGCCCGAAGCTATAGTAGGAGACACTTGCTCAAGTTGCCACGCAGTGGGACTGAACTTGGAACCATGAGGCTGGCTAACAAACTACTTACCACACAGCCACTCCTGATATATCGGCAAAATCGAAAATGAACGGAGAATTGAAAAAGAAAAACAACAAAGGTTAAAGATGCTTCAGATGTGACGTTTCGAGCATAGCTGTTCTTCAGATAGAGGGAGAAAAGTCCAAAGACGAGAGTAAAAGAAAAAGGCAGGTAGAGGAGATAGGGACGGGTAGACAGAAGTAAAGTCCATGGTCGAAAAATAACTTCACGGAAGACGTAGAGAGGAAAAGAAAACGTGTTTTTTCTAAGACAGGAGCGTGAATAATTGGTGTGAGTGTGTGTGTGTGTAATTTAGCCAATGGTGCTGGAATAAAAGAACTGGAGTTTTTCAAAAGATTTTACCGAAACTTGCTAATTCTTATGAAATCTTCATCGGATGAGAGAAGACTGGCTGAAGACCAGTTAGGGGTTTTCTTACTGCCTTCATATTGCAACGAAACCATAGATATGCATATATACAAACATACATACAGACAGACTGACACAAACAGAAGCACGCAAAACACACACAAACTACACTGTTGCTTTAAATATATGTTGTTTAAGTTTTTTTTATATCTTCAAAGTAGCTTATAAAGGTATGTATGGTGTTTTATTAAATTAGCTATATATATATATATATATATATAATATATATTATATATATATATATATATATATATATATTATATATATATATATATATATATATATATATATATATATATATATATATATATATA
>NC_142949.1:31642819-31650319 GCF_046866305.1 Octopus bimaculoides | reverse complement strand
CAACAAGAAATAACAGACGTGATTAGTTCAGGTGAATAAATGATGTAACGGGGGGGGGGGGGTTGTGTGTCAGTTTTAGTCGGGAGGTTAAAGACACTTTGGCTGCCCATTCCCATTTTTGTCGCATTCGCATATTATTTAACAGGTGCGATGATAGGCTGGGGAATAATATTTGTGTGGCCCTTCACACCTGCAGCCGGCAGGAAGAAGGAATGACTTCCAAACACCCACCCAGTCAGCCACTTGTCCGTCCCCACCCAGTCAGCCAGCCACTTGAGCGTCCCCACCCAGCCAGCTAGCCAGCCATTCGTCCGACCCCATCCACCCAAATCAGTCTCTTGTCCGACCTCACCCACCCACCCGGCCAGCCAGCCACCCACTTGTCCCTTCACACCTACGCCTCTGCAATTTAAATGAGATAAAGAAATTAAA
This sequence comes from Octopus bimaculoides, assembly GCF_046866305.1. Classification (NCBI taxonomy): domain Eukaryota; kingdom Metazoa; phylum Mollusca; class Cephalopoda; order Octopoda; family Octopodidae; genus Octopus; species Octopus bimaculoides. Next base: position 31,649,887 of record NC_142949.1, on the reverse strand, counting down.
TAAGACTTCATATTCATGATGATGATGGTGACGACGATGATGATGATAGCGATCTGGCAGAAACGTTAGCACGCTGGGCGAAATGCTTAGCGGTATTTCGTCTGCTGTTACGTTCTGAGTTCAAATTCCGCCTTTCATCCTTTCGGGGTCGATTAAATAAGTACCAGTTACGATATAATCGACTTAACCCGTTTGTCTGTCTTTGTTTGTCCCCTCTGTGTGTAGCCCCTTGTGGGCAGTAAAGAAATAAGATGATGATGATGGTGAAGAGGAGGAGAGAGGTGGAGGAGGAGGTTGGATGTTGGAGCTCCCAGAACAAGAAAAGATGAAAATGAAATGAAATATGGTTAGTTCTTGTTTTAACTGTTGTTGTTATTACTGCTGCATGAGGGCCCGTGGCTTAGTGGTTAGAGTAATCGGCTTACGACCGTAAGGCCAGGAGTTCGATTCCAGGTGGCGCGTTCTGTCCTTGAACAAAACACTATTTCACGTTGTTCCAGTCAACTATGCTGGCAAAATTGAGTTGTACCCGTAATTCGCAACGTATTGTTTGTATAATTTATATTTATTTTATATGCAGAAGAACACCACGGATGAATCGATGTAATCTTAAATAATAAACCGCGATAGATGACCGTAATATGGCGCGGCATTACTGTATTCATGTATTGTACTGTGACATTGAGAAACATTGTGGGGGGGAGAGAGAGAGAGAGACAGAGAGAGAAAATGTGTGTGTGTGTGTGTGTGTGTGTGTGTTAAATATGTGTTTGTTGCGACAGTTGTTCATAAAGATTAATCAAATCAGCAAGAGCAAACGGTAAAATTATCTCTTGACTACTGGAAATACGTTAGAAATATTTCTGTGCTGACGACGCCTATTAAAGCAGAAACATGTCTTCATGACTATCTTATCGCCGAACAAATAAGCCTGCTCCTGTTTTTTTAATGGCACTCTTTGGGATTGTTTTGAACTTGTAGTTTTTATTATTATTATTATTTAGAAACGAATGATTCTGTCTTGTAATCTATTTTAATCAAATCTTATTAAGCAGACGTTTAACAAAAGGCGTTCCATCCCTGCGTGAGTGAGTGTAAATCAGAGATCCTATTTTTTCTTGTACAAGGCTTCTCAAAAGTTTTAATATCGACCCTTTTCTTTTCCGGATACTTCTTCAACGCCCTCTTGGTAACATCCATCACATCAGCATTTTAAATGCACTTAACATCAAACGTAAGTACTTTAGTTCCGGTTACGGTGTAAAGCAGATGACAATATATTACAACCCCGCCCTACTATAAGCAAACACTATATAAATATGGATGGTATATATCCGGTTGTATCTATTTGCGTATTTATATTTCAGTATACTTTCTTATTGTTGGTGTTGTCACCTTTATGGTAATTGCTGTGGCAAATAACAAGTTTATTATACTATTGGTTTCAATTCATGACACAAGGACAGCAATTTTTGGGGTGGGGTTAGGCCGATTACAAAGTCCCATATGCTCAACTGGTATTTATTTTATCAAATCTTGAAAGAGATGAAAGGCAAAGTCGACCTGGGCGGAATTTGAACTCAGAACATGAAGATGGGTGAAATGCCGCTTAGCATTTAACCGGCGTGCTACCAATTCTGCCAGCTCACCGCCTAAGTTTATAATAATATTGATTTCAGATTTTGGTACAAGGCCAGCAAATTCGTGGGGTGGGGTTAGACCGATTACGTTGACCACAGTGCTCTACTGGCACTTATTTTATCGACCACGAAAGGATGACCACTCAACTCACACACACAATACAATAATACATATTTGATATCTATTATACTAAATGATTGATCTAGTGAGGTGCGTGGGTGTAAATATATATACACACACATATATATATACGTATACATGTGTTTTCTCTCTCTCTCTCTCTCTCTATCTCTCTCTCTCTCTCTCTCTCTCTCTCTCTCTCTCTCTCTCTCTCTCTATATATATATATATATATATATATATATATATATATATACATATATACATATACACACACACACACACACACACGACTGCATATGCTATTTACTAGTAATATGCGCAGGCGTAGATTGGCGTGTTCAGAAACACAAGGCAATATCTTGACGTTTCTGTCCAACCGGAAAATCTATAACCTAGACCAAATCTTGAGGGGAATCTTCTTTCTCATTGATCTTTATATAGCAATCATGTTTCTTAATCAACCCGTAAATTATTCCTCATATATACATAATATAATAATTATATTCTTTTTTTTTTTCTGTTTTGGTTTTTGCAGTCTGTTAAGAAAACGGGATTCGTTCATAGACAAGCATGCAAATAGACTTAACACATGTCTAATAGCTATCTATCAAGCTATATCCGTTTATCTGAACACAGACACACACTCTTGTATACATATTCATGCATAGACATATGTATGCATATACCTATATATATATATATATATATATATATATATATATATATATATATATATATATATATATATATATTTATGACGTAACTGTTAGGTGCTACTTAGGCACTCAACTATGAGTCCATCACATTTTATAGTGGAAACAGCTGTAAGCCTATGGATTAATAAGATAATCGTTTATTCCTTTGTTATCTCTTTTATTATACATACATCTACTTACATATTTTTCTATTTTTTTGCAAGCTACATGAAGATGCAAGTACTACCAGTTGAAAGCCTCACATACAGGATTCTAGCAAGCTTATGTGGTGTATCAGAAGAGAATACATGCTATTTTGAGAGCCTATGTCGAGGGTATCATTGTACACCAGCCACCACTCACTGAAATGTGGTGTTGCTTGCTAGATCAACTGGTTATCAGGTTTCGCTCAATATTTTTCTAGGCATTGTTCGTCACTTTTTGACCAAATCCAATGACTTGCCTTCTCCACTGTAGCCTGTATATCACCTATCATGATATTTACTTTACGATGCATTAGGTCTAGCGACATAAGTCGTCTATGTATCCAACGAATCCTCTAAGCCCGACCTCGACTGAAAAATGCTCTGCTTTCCAGCCTGCGTATATTGCGAGTAAGGACGACTAACTGCCATCCCAAGCAGGTAGGTGTCTAGTATCGATGAAGGGTAAAGACCCAGAAAGTATGGTCTATTGGTCTTACTAAGCTGGAGGGTAGTGATTCACTCTCTTACTCCCAATATATCGGACACAGGTTGTGTGTCATTAACCAGCTGGAAAATATGTTTTCCTGGGGTTAAAATGTAGTAACATAGTTCTTTATATAACAGCCATGTTTTAGTGGCAAAAAACGTTACCGTCTTGCATTGTTACTGCTTATATTTCGGTTAGAAATTTTAGAACTAGTCATTTGCTCGTTATGTATGTGTGTGTGTGTATATATATATATATATATATATATATATATATATATATATAAACACACACGTATATCAATACCAACATCTCGTCCTGTATTGGGGTGAATGGAATCGACTTACTCCTGCCCTCAAAACTGTTGGTCGTGAACCAGAATGAGAATGAATATTCAGAAACAATATTTAAATATTATCCTCAGAAGAGGTCATTGGCGCCATTATTTCTCGTTTGATTATTCAATATTGAGAGAAAGAAAAAATACTTTATTTATTACATTGTGGTTTCAAGATCAAATTTTATCGCATTGAAATTTCTTAAAACCGAATTAATATTGATTAGCAAAGAGCGTTAATAATAATAATAATAATAATAGTAATCGCAATGCAAATAATACTAATTTTATTCCTCTTCCCTTTTATTTGTTTCGTTAATTTTATGAACTCTTTTAAAGAACGACTCAACTATACAATGGCTAACAGACTCTCTGATGCAGAAATATTTAAGATTCCATTAAAATATCTATTAATTACCAATTCAAAAATTTTTTCTACCATGACGATGGTTGTCGTTGTTCTTGTTGTTGTTGATGATGATGTATTGGTATTGTATTGCTTTAGTGTGGATGTTGAAGTGGTATGGGTGGTGGTGGTGGTGGTGGTGGTGGTGACGGTGGATGGAGGTGTTCCTGAAGCCATTGTAGTGACACCGGTTGTTATGATGGGGGTAGCGACGAGGGTATAGTTGTGGCAAATCTGCAATTAAAGTGGTGGAATCGATTGTAATAAGCGTTGTTGGTGGTGGTGGTGGTGGTATTGGTGTGGTGGGGTGGTAGTGGCGGCGGTGGTGGTCTTCATGGTGTTTAAAGAAGCGCTTTGGTGCTACTGTCTCTAATACAGATGGTACCACAAGTGTTGGCAGCGATGTTGTTAGTGGTGGATGCGATGGTATTTCTTGCGGTAGATGATGGAGATGGAGATGATTTGGGGGCAGAGTGTTGGTGGTAACCACACTAATGGTATCAGGAATTACACCTGGAATATCGATGTAGTAGCGAAGCGGTAGCCGTGGCTGTTAATGTTATAGTAGTGTCTTTTCTTTCTTTCTCTCTCTCTCTCTCTCTCTCTCTCTCTCTCTCTCTCTCTCTCTCTCTCTCTCTTTTCATATAAACAAAGAGATAGTCGTTCATACTCAAAGAGTCTTTCACAATGGAACCAGACCGAGATTGCCTGAAAGTGCACAATATTGATATGCTAATCATCTTAATTAACTAATCAACACATTCTAGAACATTAGCGTTGCACTAAACAGTAAGGTCAATTACACAAACATTTAACTATATTTACTGACGAATAACTTCATGGCGAGATCAAATCCTGTTTGGGTAGGCTTTGTATTTCCTTCTTCTGGGATCTAGACTGAAGCAAGATTAGATAAAGAGTTAACCCATTTATTATAGCTATGCATGTGGTGGTGTGGAGACGCAATGGCCTAGTGGTTAGGGAAGCGGACTCGCGGTCATAGGATCGCGGTTTCGATTCCCAGACCGGGCGTTGTGAGTGTTTATTCAGCGAAAACACCTAAAGCTCCACGAGGCACCGGCAGGGGATGGTGGCGAACCCTGCTGTACTCTTTCATCACAATTTTCTCTCACTCTTACATCCTGTTTCTGTTGTGCCTGTAATTCAAAGAGATCTATTTACATTAATATTTGTTTAAAGGATTTGGGAAATATATGAACACATGAATATATGTGTGTATTTATATATATACACACACACACACACACACACACGCACACACACATACATACATATATAAGAACACAAACGAGTTAAGGTTCTCTGCAGCTGTTTCAAACGCGTTTTTTTTTATAAATGAACTGATTATATATGTTTATATGAAATGTATGTGTGTGTGTATATATATATATATATATATATTTGTCTGTATACATGTGTATGTGTATATATATATATATATATATATATATATATATGTGTGTGTGTGTGTATATATATGTGTGTGTGTGTGTGTGTGTGTACATACAGGGTTGGCCAAACGTCACCTGACAGTAAAGCAAAACGCATTTAATTCCAAGATTTATTTATGTTTGACGATTGAATGAATTTGATAAAATTTTAAAAAGCGTCTAAATATTAAAGATTATGAAAATTGTTCAAATTATTGAAAACACATTTTTCCATTCGTATCAATACAGATTTACAGATAGTATTTATGGAATTTTGATTTACTGTCGGATGACTTATGGCCAACCTTGTATATGTGTATGTATATATATATATATGCATAGACGCTGACGTGCGCGTACAATTACAGACTAGAAAATAATTTATAACATATAATTCCAACATATAATTTACATGTAATTCCAGTACCATACATAAAACAAAGTCCTATTTCATATCACTACATGACAATCATTTATGTCCGAATCTTTCTGATACCAAGATCTCTATTTTGCTAATGTAAAGATGGATAACATAAATATCGTTAAGTCATTCATTAAAAAAAGAAAGCTATTAACAATATATATATATATATATATATATATATATATATATATATATATATATATATATAAGCTATTAACAAAATATATATATATATGTATACTTTTTTAATAAGGCTGAAAAATATTCAAAGGCTATTACTCTGACTTTCACGTGACAGTTCATTAGACAATTGTATTTCTCACAACTCTCTAATGAAACTGAGTAACAGTTTGTGAAGATCCTTTCATGTGACATTCTGGTCACAACCTTGGAACAAACCGGTCGCTAACACTGGCAAGAGTGTGCGTGTGTGTGTGTGAAATAGATATTTCATATTTATAAGTAATAGATACAATGGCGAGTGGCCTAGCCAGAATGTGTGCGCCCCCGGAGCAACACTGAAGACTAACGAGACAATACAGGCTTATAAATCTAATCCAAAAGTGCCGCCTCCATAAAAGCACCACCTGAAACGAACTACCTCCTCACCGTTCCCCCTTATTTATGCTACTGACCGTGGAGGCGCAATGGCCCAGTGGTTAGGGCAGCGGACTCGCGGTCATAGGATTGCGGTTTCGATTCCCAGACCGGGCGTTGTGAGTGTTTATTGAGCGAAAACACCTAAAGCTCCACGAGGTTCCAGCAGGGGATGGTGGCGAACCTTGCTGTGTTCTTCCACCACAACTTTCTCTCACTCTTACTTCCTGATTCTGTTGTGCCTGTAATTCAAAGGGTCGGCCTTGTCACACTGTGTCACGCTGAATATCCCTGAGAACTACGTAAAGGGTACACGTGTCTGTGGAGTGCTCAGCCACTTGCACGTTAATTTCACGAGCAGGCTGTTCCGTTGATCGGATCAACTGGAACCCTCGACGTCGTAAGCGACGGAGTTCCAACAACAATAACAGCATTCTACTGACCAGGATATAGATGCCTTTACTTAATTATCAGCGAAAATCCTTATTTACTGTATTGATGGCATTTTTTAGTTTCTGTCTACCAGCTTCCGGTCACAGTATTTATCAGCCTTGATGCAATGGAATTCTAATAAAACGCCGTTCCAACAATGCCAAATTCGGCAGTTCTGCGACAATTCTATTCAATATGTACATCGTTTTTTTAAGATCGTGGGGCGTATTTTGAGGCAGATTCGGCTGTTACTTCTTGTAGGTGCGTCA
>NC_142949.1:31620319-31632819 GCF_046866305.1 Octopus bimaculoides | reverse complement strand
AATACACACGCACACACACATACATAAAACATACAAGCAGCACATGTACACCTGTTATTCTTCGCGATGTTAATAAAAGTTTCAATCCCTCTGTCTCTCTGTATCTCTCTTTCTCCTTTACTCTCTCTCTCCCTCTCTCGCTATCTCAATCTATACATCTCTTTCTCTCATTTCCTCACATTTTTCTGTGTAAACATTTTATGTGTGTGTGTGAGTGTGCGTGTGTGTGTCTTGGAACAAAATCGTGCAAGCAGGGAAACACTGAACACAAAAAGGAAAGTCAAAAAACGCAGGAGGGGCAAGTTTTAAGATGTGTAAAAGCTAGGCTTCAGCAGAAAGGTAGGTATTGATGTTTCGGCGGTTAACACGTACATATGCAAGCACATAATACTCTTACATACATGTGTGTGTGTGTGGCTATGTGGTAAGAAGCTTGCTTCCCAACCACTTTATTTTGGGCTCAATTCCACTGCGTGGCACCTTGCGCAAGTATCGTCTACTATGGCCTCGGACCGTCCAAAGCCTTGTGGGTCGAAACTGAAAGAAGCCCGTCGTATGCATAAAAGCAGATAGACAGACAGACAGACAGATAGATAGATATTTATCTGTGTGAGTCTTTATGCCTGTGTTTGCAACCCCTACCCTGCCATCGCTAGATAATCAATGTTAGTGCGTTTACTTCCTCGTAACTTAGCGGTTCAGCAAAAATTACCGATAGAATAAGTAGAAGGCTTACAAAGAATAAGTCCTGAGGTCGATTTGTTCTAATAAATCTCCTTTAAGGCGGTGCCCTAGCATGGCCGAAGTCAAATGACTGAAACAAGTAAAAGAGTAAAAGATTACATATGTATATCGTTCAAACTTATAGAAAACAAAAGACGAAAACAAGTATGAGAACTGGCAGGTATATTAGTTTAACGCTCGGGAAGAATAGAAGCGTCTTTGACGTTTCGATCCTACAGTTTTCGACAGACAGGGGTTGAGAGGTGAAAAAAAAAGGGTGGGGGGAGAACGGAAAGAAAAAAAAAATCGGAGAAAAAATGTGTAGGGATTAACGGTATAACATGAACATGTGTGTGTGATGACGACGACGACGGTGGTGATGATGATGACGATGACAACGATGATGATGATGACGATAACGACGATGATGATGACGATGATCTTCAAAATTATCACATCTTGCTTTACATGTATATAAACCCATAGATACATCTATACATGTATGTGTGCAGTGCATACGTAACGAAACAAGGATGTTATGTTTAATTAGCTGTCTTGTAATTACAACAAGCTGCTCCTTAGTTTATGAGTCACTAATTGTTCGTCTTTGACTCACTGGATAAACGTCAAAACTCATTATCTAGTTAGTTATTTAATTTCACTAATGAGCAAACAATTAACTAATCACACTCATTACCACATTAAATGATAGTCAGCTGATTGACCGGTTTCTACTTCTTTGAACTTAATTATACGTATATTATTTAACTAAAATTTTAATTTAATTTACTAACCGACAACTGATTCAATGATTAGCAGGGCTTGATTAACTAATTATGAGAACCTATTATTAATTCATGCGCTGAGGCCGAATGCCTGCCTCTGTATGTCTCTATTTCTATGTCCCTCCCTCTCTCTCGTCCTCACCCCCTACCACTCCCCATATATATATATATATATATATATATATATATACATACATACATATATACACACACACACACATGTATGTATGTATGTATGTATGGCGCAGGAGTGGCTGTGTGGTGGTAAGTAGCTTACTTACCAACCACATGATTCCGGGTTCAGTCTCACTGCGTGGCACGTCGGGCAAGTGTTTTCTTCTATAGCCTCAGACCGACCAAACCCTAGTTAGAGGACATGGTAGACGGAAACCAAAAGAAGCCCGTCGTATATATGTGTGTGTCTCTCTGAGCACGCGCCTGTTTGTACGTCTGTGTTCGTTCCCCCAACATCGCTTGACAACCGAGGTGTTGCTGCTGAAGGACTGTTGGCAAACTTCGTTGAATTTCTACATGTACATCGGATGGTGATTCTGCTACTGTTAAACTGGTTGCTGTTTTAAAGAGATTAGTATTTTATCTGTTTGTATCGTTGATTTGTTCTTTATGGCGAGTTTCACATGCGATTGCGATCAGCTGACCTTTATGCATCGGCTTATCACTTCCATATACGAACTTACGCTCGGAGAAATGCCGTTGTACATTGTGAGTATGTAGCCTATAAAGACGGAACCGTCTGATCTTAGGACAGCCAGCAACGTGCGCAGTCTAACCTGTCGAAAATTTGGAGGGATTGAAATTGACCGCACATTTGTTTGTTGAAAGGCCATAACAGTTTAGCAACAAACGCTCGGTCAGTCAATGATACCCTCTCTCTTTCTCTCATTCGATCTTTTAGCTCTGTAACAATTACTTCTGATACTGGATACTTTAAAGCACATCCGCTCGAACAGGATCACACGATGTCTAGAACTGGATCACACGATGTCTAGAACTGGATCACACGATCACACGATGGTTCTGACGTAAACTGACATATAACCTGTTATGTATATACGTGGAAAATGTCGCTGAAATGTCAAACAATACAGAACGTTGACCAACTGACGCCAACTTCCTGTCAAATTTAAGCATAAAGGTGCCTATCTAAAGTAAGTTCTAATGCAGAGAGATAGCTAAAACACCAAGTCCACTTGAAATGACCAATATAGGCTGAATTATACACACTTATTGAACGTTTTAAATTTCTATCAAATTGCCCGCATTTAGACACACAATGATATGACCGAGATATGCATCTCGCGAAACTTGCAATAATAATAAGTTAGGTACACCTGTTATACGAGGAATACACTGTGTTCACTGTCACTGCCTTTCGATTGTTCGCACACGTGACTGTGTATATATATATATATATATATATATATGTATATATGTATGTATGTATACGTATGTGTGTAGATAAATATCGTAACTCATTCTCATTACCGATATTTGCGTAAGTCTGTATGTATGTGTCCACAAACTCACACAAGCATTCACACACACATAACGTGTGTGCATATAGTAAAAACACTTAATAGCCGTTCATCCAATCGTAGTAACACTATAACGTCCGGTTACTGACCAGTCTATCGATCAATAATATAATTATACACACACACATACATACATACATACATACATATAAACTCACACACTCGAACTTATGTGCGTGCTATAATATATATATATATATATATATATATATATATATATTTGTATGCGTGTATATACTCACACATACATACACACATATCCAGAAAATAGTGACATATATGTAAAAAAAAATAAAATCAATGGCTATTTGTTTTCTTCTGTCCAGTTGACAGTGAATACAATATGAAGTGGAAAGCCAAAAGCATTATATATTAATTAGGAGATACAGCTAGGCTTTTGTAGTCCTCTATCCTCTTAATACCAGTCTCAGTGATTCCTGGCTCAGCTGGTTGGTTTACCCTAAAATTGATTCTACCACATCAACAGTTTAATATTTACCCGGCTTTTATAGGGTTTTTTTTCTTTCTCTTTCGTCATTTATCTGTGTGCTTATTATGTTCTATAAGGAAGTGGGTGTTTTGTTTTATTCATTTTTATTATGCATATAAAAAAGAAAGCCGCATGCACGCGAGCATACGTAAATATACATATAAGTATCCACACAAACACATACGCAAACTATATGCATGTGTAGGTACATATATATATATATATATATATATATATATATATATACATATATATGTGTGTGTGTATTTATATATATATGCTTATACGTTAATTCGTCTACCTGTATATGTGTGTGTGCGTATATATATATATATATATATATATGTATGTATGTATGTTTATATGTGTATACATACATACGTTTTTCTTTTGGTTGCTATATATGTTTTTTACTTGCGTCGTTTCAGACACGTGACTGCAGGGCGTTGGCACTCAAGGGTTTTAAATCAAACAGATTGGCCTCGGTAATATTTATTTTCTTAAGCTTGTTCCTATCAGTCTCTATTGCTGAATCGTTAAATCACGGGGACGTAAACAAACAAACACCTGCTGTCAGGTATTGACGCAGACAAATCGACGCCACACACACACACACACACACACATACACACACACATGCATAAAGTCACGCAAAAACATATTTTTGGGGAGGGTGCTATTTTAAAAGACATTTGTTGTAGGTCTGGTGCAGTGGGACTGAACCTGAAACCCCGTGGCTACCAAACATGTTTCTTAACCACATGTCCATACTTGTAATTCTTTTGTAGAGGCAGTAGTTAAAAATTCCCTTCGTAGACCTAAGGTTCCACTTTTGATTCCTGTGCGCAGGTAAGTGCATTCCCCCCCCCCCTTATAACCTGGCGTGAAATTGGATACGTGAGAGAAGTAAGGATGCTTTCGTGCTATTCGAACCCACATCTGTAGAAATGACAGGCGTTCAGCCATTGGACCAAAGCATCCCTTCGTTTTTTTTATCCGTTTAACAAACTTTATCCTTACTAGCGTGTTTGTGTAGGTGTAATAGATAGATAGATAGATAGACAGTTATGGCCGGTTCACAGAGTTACCCAGGGTTTGGCGCCCATAAAGCGCTTAGCTTTACATAGGTCTGGGGCCATCGGCCATTAGGGTCTGACGAGACCGTTATGTGAAGCTAATCACTTTATGAACGCGAAACACTGGGCAACCCTATGAAGCAGCCATTACTAGCTTTATCTAATTACTCTACTGCTCTAAATATTTTAGAATGTGCTTCTCTTTCGGATCTACGACTTAGTGAGTGACCGCACACACACACATATATATATATATATATATATATATATATATATATATATATATATATATATATATATATATATATATATATATATATATATATATATATATATATATATATATATATATATATATATATATATATATATATATATATATATATATATATATATGTACCTGCCCACACTCCGAAATGTGTTGCTGCTACATGGAGAGACGAGCGGAGCAATCTAATAATATTGTCTAATTTTCTGTCCAAATTAAAGCACAGCTGTTGTTTGAAAAGGTGTTTAGTCATTATACATCGGCACCAATTTACATCTAAGCAACTCGTGCCATTTGAGAGTTAAATTTCTTGACGTTTCCAATCACTGACTTCTCAGATTATTTGCTGTCTTTGATAGCATACCTTGTATGTGAAATATGCTAATTAACTATCGTAACAAAATATCTTAAGTAAATGTTGTATTAACTACGCGTATATGAATATATTGATTTCAAATTTTGGCACACGGCCAACAATTTCAAAGAGGAGAAGGGAAGTCGATTATATTGATCTCAGTTCCCAACTGGCACCTATTTTATCGACCCTGAAGGGATGAAATGCAAGTCGGCCTCTACGGGATTTGAACTCAGAACATTAAGATAGACAAAATGCCGCTAAGGATTTCGCCCGGTGTGCCTCCATTGCATAAGCATTTATTGCTACAACAACAATCTTAATGCTACTCTATCTCGAATAGAAACAGACCACACGAACCAATGAAATAGTTTCAACGGGGCTTTCTTTTACCTTTTACTTGCTTCAGTCGTCAGATGGCAGCCATGCTGGAGCACAGCCTTCGAAATAAACAAAATAACCTCTATTATATTTATTATTTTAGTCATTTTATATAATTCTAATCCCTATAATTTGAATTCAATGCCCGGAACTCCTGCATTTCGACAGAAGTAATTTGTCCTCGCGCTTGCAATTGTTAGAAATAAGTAGCGTGGTGGACTTCTTGGATTTAAGAAAGAATGTGAAATCATTTTCTGGCACTTTATTTGCATCTATTTGATCCATTTATATATCGAGTGAATTTCTCCAAGATGCTCCACTTGATTGCATGTGGCGTGCAATTGGTTTTCAGACCTCATATATGACAAGCCTGTTGTGTGGCTTTATTGTTGTCGATGTAGGAACCAGCTGTTTTGTGTATTCAAGCCTGTAAGACTGCATGGAAACACAAGTAATTATATATAAATCTGCCGAATTATTATGTTTCTGCAGCATGAAACTATTAGGAGCTCATATTTGAATATTGTGTGAATTAAAATATATTTATCCTTGGTTGATAGATACACAGACAGACAGATAGGCAGGCAGATAGATAGATATAGATATTACGCACACACCGAGTAATGTATTTTGTATATATCATTGCATATCGTTGCATATGACATAACTACTAAATATTAGTTTCAAATGTTGGCACAATGCCAGCAATTTTGTGTGAGAGGGCAAGTCGATTATTTCGAACCCAGTGCTCAACTGGTACTTATTTTATCGACCGAGAAAAATATGAAAAGTAAAGTCGACCTCGGCAGAAATTGAACTCAAAGCGTTAAGACAGACGAAATGCCACTAAGCATTTTCTCCGGCGTACTAACGATTCTGCCTTTTCGCCACTTTATAACTAACAAATATTGTGAGACACTGGAAAGCAAAAGACAACGAGAAGCAAAATTCTTTGCCGGAACCTATGGACATTGGAAGAAATCTAAGTATGGAGAAAGAAGACATAAGCAGTTTTATAATAATATCAATTGTACAGTCGTAATCCAATAGGGAAGTACCGTGAATATCCCCAGTGTAACATTAACCCACAGTTTCATGTTAAGTATGTTATGCTACAGTTTTTTGAGATATTAAACAAAATCATGCAATATGATATATAAGGGAAATTGTGCTTTACTTCAGATTTTGTTCCATCCTGGAAAGGAACAAGATCTTTATATTCATCCACAGACACAAGCACACACGTATGAATTCTTTATGTGTGTGTGTGAGAGAGAGAACATAGCTGTAAAATTATATCCATATATATATATATATATATATATATATATATATATATGTTTATAGGTAAGTATGGATATATGTAAATATATAAAAATAGACACTGCATATATGTTTGTATGTATATGTACGTTTATATATATATTTCTCCCCACCACTCGCTCCCTCTCCCTCTTTCTATATATATATATATATACATACAAGAAGGATGTATGCGGGCGCAGAATCCTGGAATATTCTGAAGTAACTGAACCTGGAAAAGTACACAACAAGCAGCAATAAATATATATATATATATATATATATATATGTATATATATATGTGTGTGTGTGTGTGTGTGTGTGTGCAGGTGACCACATAAGTGCAAAACAAGTCGAAAAAATTGCACTCGAACACCAAACTTTGAGAAATATACATTTAATTAAGCTGCAAAATTATCACACAACTGTTCCTCAAAGTTTCACGTTACCGTTCAGAACGAGGACGCGAAACTTTGAGCAACAGTTCAGTGATAAATTTGCAGCTTTAATAAAAAGCAAGATTTTTGTGTGTGTATATATATATATATATATATATATATATATATATACATATATACAAAGTTAATTGCAGAATAAAACCGTTAGGTCATCGACTCAAAAAGCCATAGCCCACCAATGACCACATATAAGAAGTACAACATAGACCACAAAACCAAATTAGTAAAGGGAAGTCAAAATTTTTATACATAAGAATAAAAATCGATTAAAAATACAATAGAATAATATAAATAAATAAATAAATAAACTGCGATTAGAAGTTGATTAAAAATATTAGAGACCGGCACAAATACAGTAGAATAAGAATATATATATATAGATATATATATAGAAAAAATATAAAGAAAAAAAAAATAATACGTAGGGAGACGTAGCACAACAGTTCATTCGCTGAGGCCAATAGCCAAAAAAAAGTACGAAAGTTCAACTACCTGCCTCATGACAGCAAATTTAGTTGGTAAAATTCAATTTCATAAACAGGAATACCGAAGCGCATGGGACAAAACAACAGAACATCCAAAGTGTGGCAAAGTAAAATCCATATTTCACCATTCCGCAGGTAACATCAGTAAAGTCAAACTATAATCATTTACAGTGGATTACAAGTATAGGTGGAACACAAACACAGAACACCTATGGCCATTTCGGGGGTATATCACCGTATTTAGGGTACAATAGAGCACAAATTGGTGATAACCCCTTCTTCAGGGTAAAAAGAGACACACAGACATCAACGAAGTCACCAGTCAGAAAAAATAATTATGAGAGCAAGCTCAAATAAATATGGACTAGACCAAAAAAAAAAAATATATATATATATATATATAATTTTTAGTATACCCTTTAGAATAGTCAGGCAGGTTTGGTAACTAAAAACTATTAGGTTTCAAATCCAACGTAAGCCATGAGGAAAAATAAATAAAAAATAAATACTACCAGTGTATCCATATTTTTATTATTATTTTAATATCAATATTTTTGCCTTTTAATTTTTATTTCTATCATTACCATCACCATTACTACCATTATTACCACTACTAATACTATTATTTTTGTTATTTTTATTTTTATATAGTTTTAGGAAGGTGGAAGAAAATTTATGATTGCAAAAAGGGATTACCTCGATAAACTTATTCAAGGCTTTCGGCCCAAAAGACCTAAGAATGGAAAGGGATTCCCTAATGCATAATAAGCACTTGCTAATGTTAGCCCTAAATTGGAGGGTTCTAGATAAGATTGACCATTCAAGATAGTACTTCTTATTCCTCCTCTTGAGGTCATGCAGATAAGAGGCGAGTGTTGTGGAATTATATTTCTCATTAGAAAAGGAACTCATGTGCGTCCTATACCTGGCTTTAAAATTCACTGAACTTCCAATATAAAACTCATTTTGTTTGTCCTCGTCTCTAACTACGCATTTATACACTACGTTTGTGGAAAAACAAAGTCCGCCGAGAGGACATAAAAAAGGGTCCCTACAATTGCATATTTTTTTACGGCCACCTTTAAAGTCATTTCCAACATCATTAACCGCCCTCAGAAATTTATTCTTATCAACCATTCCACTTGTATATATATATATGTGTGTGTATATATTTAAAATTATTAGTTACAGAATAAGAGCAGTACATTTGGGTCAACGACTCAACATACAACAGTCCCCTCAATAAACGATAATATATAAAGAAATACATCAAAGTCCACAAATACTTAAGAAAATATATATAAAAAATAAAATACAACATAAAACACACAATATAAAAAATTTATATATATTTTTTTTTTCTACTAATAACATACAAATAAATCAAATTTGAGTTAAAAATATAACATAATATATATATCTTTTTATAAAAATTCCACTTCGAATAAAATTAAGCGATTAAAAATTCAAAATAGACAAATAAAGCAAAATAGAATAAGATAAAATGAAGTAAAATAAAATACTATATTAGTCCATCGGCTAAAATACTATATCTGATGACAAAACTTTAAAATGACAAAAAACTTTAAAATAATTTAACATCATTTAAACTTATATTAGAAAGTCTTGTACTTCCCTCAAGGTACACGTAATAACAGCAGACTTCCATAGGTAAAATCCGTCTCTGCTCACCAAACTTACAAAAGTTCATAAAAACCACTGGTCAAAACACACACAAGCACCTCTGGCCATTTCAAGGGTTCACCACCATAGTCGATACACATCATGGTGCAATCCGGTGATGACAACCCTCATAAGGGTAACAGTTACTAACAAACATGCAAACGGAATTATGGTTTATAACAGGCTTATATAGTCAAGCGGAAAAGACTAGTCCACGTCATGAATAAAAAAAATAAAAAAACATTCAGATTGGCTGTAGTAACGAATGTAATCGTTCAGGTTTCAAATCACCCTAACGCAGACAAATAATCTTATTTATATTTATATTTTCTATTTTTATTTTTATTTTTATACGCCTTCAAGAAAGTGGAGGAAAACCTATGATTGCAGAAGGGGATCACTTTAGTGAATTTATTTAAAGTTTTCGGCCCAAACAACCTAAGTATAGTGAGGGATTCCCTAATGCACAATAGATATTTGCTAATATTTGCCCTAAAATAAGGGGCTCTCGATACAATCGACCATTCAAGAGAGTATTTGCTATTTTTCTTCTTGAGGTCGTGCTCATAGGATGGGAGAGTTGTGGAGTTACAATACTTTTCATTTGAACATGAACTCAAATGTGCTCTATATCTTGCTTTAAAATCTATCGTACTTCCTATATTCTATAGGTCCATTTTCGCGAACCGCTTAGTTACGTGGACGTAAGCACACCAACATTGGCGTCAAGCGATGGTGAGAGGACACACACAGACACACAAATAAACATACATATACACGCACACACACACACACACACACACACACACACATATATATATATATATATATATATATATATAGGACGGGTTTCTTTAAGTTTCCGTTTACCAAATCCACTAACAAAGCTTTGGTCGGCCCGACGCTGTAGTAGAAGACACCTGTCAAAGGTGTCACGCAGTGGGACTGAACCAGGAACTATGTGGTTGTAAAGCAAGTTTCTTACCACACAGCTATTCCTATATATATATATTACATTTAGAATTCATGAAAAGTTACCGAGGAATTTGACATTATTAGACCGAATATTCCCAGAAGAATATGGTTGTCGATGAATATTGAATGTCAAAGCGCAGTTTAACAAGTCAATTTATCATGCTTTAATCTCGAATCTAATGTATCTTCTATCTTTTACTTTTTTCTATCATTAGACTGTGGCCATGCTGGGGCAACGCCTTGAAGACGTTTTAGGCGAAAGAATAGACCCAAATACTTATATATATTTTTTTAAATTTGGTATTTATTCTATCGGCTATTTATGCCGAACTTCTAAGTTACGAGGAGGTAAACACAACAACACCGGTCGTCAAGCGGTAGTGGCGGACATCCTAAGAAACACACACACACACACACACACACACACACACACATTGCTTGACAACCGTTGTTGGTGTATTTACGTCCCCTTAACTTAGTGGATTGGTAAAAGAACCGCTAGAATAATTACCAGGATTTAAAAAGAGACACAAAAAATAATATTTATGATAATAAATACTAGGGTTGATAAGTTTGACTAAAATTCCTCACAGCAGTGCTGCATCATGGCCATGGTCTAATGACTGAAACAAGTAAATAATAGAAGGAGAACCTTTCATAATATCTGCTCAATGAGCGCCGACTCCGGGTTGTAAGCGTAGCAATATTTGTTGTACATAGAGCCATGCAGGCAGAATCGTTAGAACGCCGGGCGAAATATTTAGCGCTATTTCGTCTGTCTGTACGTTCTGAGTCCAAATTCTGCCGAGGTCGACTTGCCTTTCATCTTTTCGGGGTCGATTAAATATGTACCAGTTGCGCACTGGGGTCGATGTAATCGACTTGATCTCTTTGTCTGTCCTTGTTTGTCCCCTCTATGTTTAGCCCCTTATGGGCAATAAAGAAATAAATATCTGTTGTCCATAGGGCGGCGAGTTGGCAGAAACGGGCGAAATGCTTAGCAGTATTTCGACTGTCTTTAAGTTCTGAGTTCAAATTCCGCCGAGGTCGACTTAACCTTTCATCCTTTCAGGGTCGATAAATTAAGTACCAGTTACACACTGGGGTCAATGTAATCGACTTAAACCCTTTGTCTGTCATTGTTTGTTTCCTCTCTGTTTAGCCCCTTGTGGGCAATAAAGAAATAAGAAACGTTAACACGTCGTGCGAAATGCTTAGTGGTAGTTCGTCTGCCGTTACGTTCTGAGTTCAAATTCTGCCGAAGTCGACTTTGCCTTTCTTTTTTTTTTTTCTGGGTCGATAAATTAAGTACCAGTTGAGCACTGGGTGGATGTAATCGCCTTAATCCCTTCGTCTGTCCTTGTTTGTCTCCTCTCTGTTTAGCCCCTTGTAGGCAATAAAGAAATAAGAAAAGTTAGCACGCCGGGCGAAATGCTTAGTGGTATTTTGTCTGCCGTTACGTTCTGAGATCAAATTCTGCCGTAGTCAACTTTGCCTTTTTTTTTTTTTTCTGGGTCGATAAATTAAGTAACAGTTGTGTACTGGGATCGATCTAATCGACTGGCCCCTTCCCCCCAAATTTCGGCTTGTGTCTAGAGTGGAAAAGAATATTTGTTGTCCATAAGTAACTTAACAGGTATATGTGTGTATATGTTTGAGTCTCTGAGTGTGTATGTGTGTATGTATGTTAATGTGTGTACGCACGTTTGCGTATTTCTTTGTGCAAGTCTAGGTGACTGTGTGCACGTTTGTGCATGTGTTTATGTGCTTCTGTGTGTACGTATGTATAATAGTGTGTGTATGTGTATCTGTGTATCTGTGTGCTTTTATGTGCACGTATGCATATGTGTAATAGTGTGTGCGTGTGTATTAGTATGTGTGTCAGTGAGTATATGTATTTCTGTGTGTCTATGTTTGTTTTGTGTCTATGTGTGTGTGTGTGTGTGTGCATGTGCAGGCGCGT
>NC_142949.1:31597819-31617819 GCF_046866305.1 Octopus bimaculoides | reverse complement strand
TTTGACTATCGATAGCCGGTGGCCCTGTTATCTTGTGGCGGTGGCGGCGGCGGCGGCGGCGGTGGCGGCGGTGGTAGTGGAGTGTACTTTAGCGCTGTTTTGTTGGTTTGTTTAGATCCCTATGACTTAATGGTTTGGCATAAGAGACAGATAGTGTATCAGACTTTAAAGAAACACGAATTGTGATCGATTGCTCCGACTAAAATGTTGAAAGCGTTGCCCCAGCATGGCCCTGCTCTCGAAGGATTAAAACAAGTAAAAATAAAACATAAAGAAAAAATAGATAACAGATACATCTCCCCTCCTTTTTAAGAAGGTAGTGGTGAATCATGATTCGAAGGACATATGATTGTTAATTCTAGCAGTTCAATTTGCCACGTACTGACACGGTGTTGCTGCTGCTGCTGTTGTTTGTACGTTATTTATTATTCCGAGAACAAACTATGTATCTTTCCGTGGTGTTCTTATCAGTAAGTTTCCAACAGTGATGAATTAGCTAACAATGTAAATATATATATCTGGATTATCTCAGGACATCGTTCGTGTTGTTGTGGATGGTATTGTAGTTCAGAGCACTCTGATGTTGTTGTTGTTGTTGTAATTGATTGAACTTCGATGACAAAATGTAGGGATTAGAAAGTATTCGGAAGTGAATTATCCACAATGCACTTCCTTTTCCTGTCTTCTTTTCCTTTTAGAAATAATCGGGATGTGATTTGAGCGGGGGATTTGCCTTCTATGTTTGCTTAAGATAAACAAGTAAACGTTATCAGAACAGCCAAATCAACACACATACAGAAAGAGGGAGAGAGAGTAAGCATACGCAATATATATCGCAGCAGACAGGAATAAATGAAAGGAATAACTCTAATATAGGTGGGGCTAGTATATACACCTTAGAGTGTGTGGTAATAATACTTCGTATATTCTACAGAGTGTCCCAGAAAGTTTTACCCAGGTTTAAATGTCTTTCTGAAGAATATCGGTTCGGGTAACATTATCTACATTTTGCATAAAGATTTACATCTCCATCTTAGAGAGTAATGTTTCTGCTCGCTCCTATTCAAATATGTCAGATCTGTAGCAAGCTCTTCTGTTCTCATGGGTCAAGCTGGATGAAGAGATGCCACGGTGTTACATATATGGATCAAAATAGTTTGATTCCAATTCGTAGGTACTGTTGAGTTTCAAGCGCGATGCTAGTCGTCAGCCATTTTGAATTTGAATTCAAAATGGCTGATGACTAGCTTCGCGCTTGAAATTCTAGAGCACCATCGAATTGGAATCAAACTGTTTTGATCCATATATATATACGATGGGCTTCTTTCTGTTTCCGTCAATCAAATCCATTGCTTCATTCAACCAAATGTTATGTTCGGCTCGCGGCTATAGTTGAAGACACTTCCCCAAAGTGCCAGGCAGTGGGACTGAACTCATGCGGTTCATGTAGTTGGGAAGCAAACTTCTTACCACACAGCCGTGCCAGTACCTAGATATATATATATAGAGAGAGAGAGAGAAAGACATAGAGAGATGGAAACGGACAGAGTGAAAATTTGTGAAGTAGTTGTTTAGATGGAATCTGTGTCAGGTAATGTGGGTGAAAGGCCAGAAGAAGAAAAGGAACAATCAATTCCTCTTAATTGGCAGCTATAAAGATGTGAGAAATATACTCTGGTTTGGCAAATGAAAGAATACATATCTAAGAACAAAGGAATTGCGCAAGGCTAATCTGGTACCTACGCTTCTGTGTAAACTAGAGTTTTTGGTTTGCTTTAGGCAACGGATAAACCAACATACGCCCATGCAAATATATATACAGATTTAGACAAACGCACACATACATACACACACACACACACACACACAAATGCAAACACACATTCACACGCAACACAGATATTTGAATACACTCACACACACACACACATGAAAATGCGAACACGGAAACATATACACATACAAATATATTCACATGCAAAAAACACAACTATGCAAACAGATACACACATATGCATTAAACACACACACATACATGCATTAAACACACACACACACACATGCATACACACATACAGCAAACAAACACACATGCACACACTCATACAGGCAAGCACACGCTTGCACGCAAACAAGCACACATGCTAAGCACACACACTCACTCATGCATGCACATACAAACAAACAAATAGACCACGAGCATACACATAGGGGAGACTGAAGGTAGCAAAGAAAACAGATATGCCCACACATCCAGACATGCATACATCCATTAACCCACAAATGCATATATGCGTAGTGACAATCACACACACACACACAAACACACAAACACATACACCCAAAGAAAGAAACATATGGAAAACTTCAGAAAACGGAGTAAGTCCATGCGCACATACATTCACACATGTTTGGTAAGTGGAGATGCCACACAAATTGTATTCAGAATAACGATTCAAAAGTTTATTATCGGAATGAATGAATGATCGAATGAAGGAAAGAATGAATATTCGAATAAAAGATTGTCAGAATTGTAAATATATATGGTTTTATCAATAGATGTTTTATCCAGTTATTTACATTTCATTACATAAACGTTAGCGTCTATCAATAGATGCTAATTGTTTCTTTAACCCTGCCCACAGACAAAATCAAGCAACAACAGCTACAAAGCCGCTATTAGCCAGGAGAAGTGTAATTAGTCGCTCGATCATCTAGAAATAGCAGGCAAAGTTTCCTTAAATATACTTTGAAAAGAGAGACGGATATATTCGACAGAGGATTCTAACTAGTTGAACTCCCCAAGCGGTTTAAATGCACAAGTTTCAGGTATCCAGGTGGCTTTAAGTGTGTCACGAAAGGTCTAGTTGGAGTCCCAACCTTCTGTGTTCTTTTGCAGGGCTAAGAAAAACTAAAGGATCGCTGCAATAAGTGTGTTAATTTGAGAGGGGAATATGTTGCATAAAATCATAATTAACTGATCTTCCTGTATTTTCTTTTAGCCAAAAGCCAGGAACTTGTCACCATCCCCACCGTATATGATGCCAGTTGTTGAAGTAAAATACCATTTCTTGGTTCAAGCTACTTGTGAATCAGTTCCTTGTTTTCACACGGAATAATTGCATCCTGGATTAATAACTACTTTGAGTGAGTCACTGTGATAGCGTTGAGGCTTCAGCGCTACCATGATAACCAATGCTATTTCATCTTTGAATAGATGTTTTAAAATGGCGGTAAGCTGGCAGAAACGTTAGCACGCCGTGGTAGACTTTGCCTTTCATCCTTCGGGGTCGATAAATAAAGTATCAGTTCAGCACTGGGGTCGATGTAATCGACTTAATCCCTTTGTCTGTCCTTGTTTGTCCCCTCTATGTTTAGCCCCTTGTGGGCAATGAAGAAATAAGAAACGTTAGCACGCCGGGCGAAATGCTTAGCGGTATTTCTTCCGTCTTCACAATCTGATTTCAAATTCCGCCAACGTCGACTTTGCCTTTCATCCTTTCGGGGTCGATAAATAAAGTACCTGTTTCGCCCTGGGGATCGAAGTAATCGACTTAATCCCTTTGTCTGTCCTTGTGTGTCCCCTTCTATGTTTAGCCCCTTGTGGGCAATAAAGAAATAAGAAACGTTAGCACACCGGGCGAAATGCTTAGCGGTATTTATTCTGTCTTTACGATCTGAGTTCAAATTCCGTCGAGGTCGACTTTGCCTTCCTCCCCACAAATTTCAGGACTTGTGCCTAGAGTAGAAAAAAATACAGGTTTGGAAACTGAGTCAATGGAAAGGAGGTACAACTTGATGAAATCTCTGAACGGTTTAAATGCGCAAGTCTCAGATATCCAAATGGCTTTATGGGTATCGCGAAAGTCCTGGTTGGAAGCACAACCTTCTGAATTATTTTACAGGGCTTAGAAAACTCGAAGGGCCACTGCAATATGTGCGTGAATTTTAAAAGGGAATATGTCTGAATAGAATTATGAATAACTGTTGATCATTATCGTCATCATCATCATAAACATCATCATCGACGGCGACAACACCATCATCAGTAGCAGAATACCCACCATCACCATCACCATCATCACCACCACCACCACCGCCACAACCACCACCACCGTCGTCGTCATCATCATCATCATCATCATCATCATTATTTTCATCATCACCACCACCATCACCATCATCATCTTCATCATCATCATCATCATCATCATCACCATCATCACTATCATCGTAATCAGTCAACATCACCACCATCGTCATCATCTTCATCATCTTCATCATCACCACCATCATCATCATCATCATCATCATCATCGTCATCATCATCATTATTTTCATCATCACCACCACCATCATCATCATCATCATCATCATCATCGTCATCCTCACCAACGACGACAGCATTAACAACAAGGACAAGATCAACATCGGCATCGGAGTCAGTAATTATTTCTAATAACAGTAGTGTTTTAATCCTCAACAGAAATGATATGAAGGAGACACAGAGAAAGAGAAAGAGAGCCAATGGAGGTTTTAATGATGAAAAAATCTAGTGACAAGAAAAAAAAAAAAGAGAGGCAATTATTCAAACAGAAAGCGTGCGTGCACGCGCACAGAAAGAGAGAAAGAGAGAGAGGAAGAGAGAGATAGAGAGAAAGAGAAAATTACAGGCATACACAAATTCAGACACTCGCAAACATCTCACACATATACATAGACAAACACGTACAGTATCTTTCAATTTATCTATTTATCTAATTATCTATCTATTATATATATATATATATATATATATATATATATATATATATATATATATATATATATATCCTTCTTGCTGTCTCTCTCTCTCTCTCTCTCTCTCTCTCTTTATATATATATATATATATATATATATATATATATATATATATGTGTGTGTGTATATATATACTTATATATACATGTGTGTATGCACATTGGTAGGCTGATATGTAGCGAGGTAGGCATATGTGGGTATATATACATATATATATATATGTTTTTGTGTGTGTGTTTATGTAGTGAACCAGAGATAGATAAACAGATTGAGAGAGAAAGAGAGAAAGAAACAGACAGACAGACAGACAGACAGACAGACAGACAGACTGACTGACTGACTGACAGGCAGACAGGTAGACAGGTATGCAGAAGGTTTTGGAAATTAATTACCGAATAAATTTCAGAATTCCAAAACCTACATATCAAAACAATAGAATTTTTAAATAACTGAATGCATTACAAAACAAAAATTAAAATCACACAAGAAAAAAAAAAAATGAAAATTTATACTAATTTCAGATATTCGCAGGTAATCGATTTCCTTTTAGCCAAAGATTGGGGAAAAAAAAAAGAAATGAAAATTCATTTCCCATAAAGGAATCGTTGTTTTAATGTTGAATTGTAAAATATCTGTAAGTGGCAGTCTTCTCTTAGCTTAAAAATTCGTTCGTTTTATCCCCAAATGATGTTAATTTGACAGGTGTGTACATAAAAATATATATAAGCATATATGAATGTTTCTAATTATATATTGATATACATGCCTTCATATATATATATATATATATAAATGTATGTATTTATACATACGTACACATGTATATATATATATATATATATATATATATATATATATATATATACATACGCATACACACACACACACACACACATATATATATATATATATATATATATATATATATATATTTATATTTATATATATATGTGAACGTGTAAACATATATTTATATACTTATATGTGAGTGCGCATGTGTGCTGTATGTGTGTGTGTGACTGCCTAAATAAGGAAAAGAACACTCAAAGCATATAGTAAAGTTTTAAATATGCAAGTAGATGTTGTGTCTTCTTGACTCATAAATTTAAGTTTTGCTTTATCGATTATTGAAATAATTATCGACGCGAACTATGTTCCAGAAACGTCCCCTAATAATAATAATAATAATAATAATAATAATAATAATAATAATAATAATAATAAAAGTCACAATGATATTAATAATAGTAGAATTTAACATTGCAACATGTACTATATTACACTGGTGCCTAATAAAATAACTCCGCTCATATTACGCACACCACATACAACAGAATGCACAGTAATATAACAAGAACCAAGAATTTAAGCACTATACCAAATCAAACTGGTGCAGTACACCAACATGAGATACTTTCCATCCACCAACCTCAACGAAATTAAAACCATAATATCGGACATAGTTCAGAGACACGGAGATCCAAAAATTGGTGCTTCAGAATCTCGCATGAATTGATCAAAGAAAACAGTTTCATAATAATAATAATAATAATAATAATAATAATAATAATGGTTTCAAATTTTGGCTCAAGGCCAACAATTTCGGGGGGAGGGGAAAAGTCGATTACATCGATACCAGTGTTCAACTGGTTCTTATTTTGTCGGTCCTGAAAGGATGAAATGCAAAGTCGACCTCGGCGGAATTTGAACTCAGAACGTAGGGACGGATGAAATGCCGCTAAGTAATTCACCAGGACTTGCTAACGATTCTGCCAGCTCACTGCTTCAATAACAATAATTATAATAATCCTTTCTACTTGAGGCACAAAGCCTTGACATTTTGTGGGAGAGGACAAGTCGATTACATCTACTCAAGCGTTTCCCTGATCTTTAATTTATCAACACCGAAAGACCTTCGCAGAATTTGAGCTCAGAACATAGAGACAGACAAACTGTCTCTAAGCATTTTGCCCGACTCGTCAGCTCATGGCATTCACTTCATTTAGTAATAATCCTTTCTACTAAAAGCACAAGGCCTGAAATTTGCAGGGAACAAACTAGTCGATTACATCGATCTCAGTGTTTCTTTCACTGGTACTTAATTTATCGACCCCGAAGAATGAAAGGCAAAGTCGACCTCGGCGGAATTTGAACTCAGAACGTAACGAAGGGCGAAATAGCACAAAGCAGTATTTCACTTATTATTTACTTCAAGAGAAAAGGAATTAAAAATATTCAAAGTCAACCTCGGCAGGTTTTAAACAACACAAAATAAACAGGATCATAACTAAATATAGCAGACGGCAGTGCCCCAGCAGGGCCGCAGCTTTGAGCTGAATCTGATAAAATAACAATCACTTTGTCTGACACACCCTATAATTCAACACATTTGCCAGTCATTGAGCGTCTATTAAATGCTTTTATTTAACACTATTTTCTTTTCTTTAAGATATTTTATTTCCTGTATAATTCACGTATTTGAATATATTATGTATCTTAAAATTTCGTTCATGTTCATTTCCTAAATATGCATACCGCCATCTTCTTTTGTTAAATCGAATATTATTCTTATTGTTTTTATTATTATCATTATTACTATTGACGTTTTCGTAGACGCTTGAACAATCCAATTATTCTACTCTATATTATTCTATTTCATTCTATTTTATTTTTCGAAGACCGAATTTTGTTCATAATTTATTTTTATGTTGTTCATCTTTCGTAATCGTATAACTTCGCTTTTTTTAATTATTCTCTGTACTCACTTTTCTCTCTCGATATACGAGTGTACATATGTATATATATACATACATACATACATATATTATATATTATATATATATATATATATATATATATATATATATATATATATATATATATATATATATATATATATATAATTTGTTTAATTTACATTTGACAAGTTTTGTGACAAGTCAGTGTTTACTAAAGAATCGTATGATTAATGGTGAGCAGTTGTGTGAAATCAATACAATAATCACTAGATCAACCTGAAGATAATGAATTCTGGACAGTTTTTAAGTATTAATTACATGTAGTAAACAGTGACACGCTGACAAACAAACAAGCAATTTGGCCAACGTTCCAGGTGATCGAATATTTAAATGTCAAAGGTAAGGTAAAGAAGGAAAGAAAAATATCGAAGACAAAACACCAGAAAAACAACAGACCGAACGTATATATATATATATATATATATATATATATATATATATGCGTATGTAAGCATATATATGTGTGTGTGTGTGTGTTCGTGTGCATGTATTTCTATGCATGCATGTGTATATGAATATATGTATATAGTATATATTAAAGTGTGTGTACATGTGAGTGCTTAGCCATATATGTATGTAGGTATAAATAAATAAAATTCACAGAAGCCTATGCTAAAATAAATTCACACTTGCCTCTGCATATATATAGATATATACATGAAAACGCATACACAAAAATACACACCCACAGGATTTCATACTCTTTTACTCGTTTCAGTTATTTGACTGCGGCCATGCTGGGGCACCGCCTTTAAAATATTATCATGTGGAGAATCCGGGCATCGATCCCGGTACCTCTCGCATGCTAAGCGAGCACTCTACCATCTGAGCTAATTCCCCTCACTATATATTTATAAATATATTTATATTTATATAAAGACACAGACCTGTAATTTCTTTAAATGAGGGTTTAAGAAATGGTAATTGCTAAACAAAGAAAAAAAATACATTAGCACTGATTTTATTATGCCAATATCGTTTCTCATTTTAATATGTGACGTATTTAGTTATGTAAACATTCGCCGAAATTCTACCCCCCTCCCCTTCTCTCTCTCACTGTTTATGTATGTTCTCTTTCTTTTTTTAATTTGCTATAAATTTTGACCGCCCACCTCCTCGGTGGCAAGGATGCGAAGGAAAGCATCTTGTTTTAAACACCATCCTTTAAATCTTAAGGGGGTCCTGCGGATTTTTATAGTCCCTGATATCGTGATCGTATTTATGCCTACATAACATGCATGTATGTCATTGTTCAGTTTTAATCTCAAGATTTCTTGCCAATAGAGAAAGAGCCGGTTTCTAGCCTAGATCCAAGGCTCCTTTAGTGCACATATGCACACACCAACCAATTTTGTTAGCCACAAAACCCTACAGTTGTCAGCACACAAAAGAAAAGGCTTGCCAATTGTTTAGTTTTCGGTTTGAATTCTGTAAAGATAATTAAATCATTTAGAAGTAAAACACGGATACATACATACATACATGCAAGTATGCATATATACATGGATACATACATACACGCGTGAGAGCAAACACATAAACTACATATATATATATATATATATATATATATATATATATATATATATATATATATATATATATATATATATATATATATCTACAGGGACACGTGCATACACTTCTGCGTATCAACTAAATTTTTACTAATATTTAATAAAATATTTTAAAGGATTCAAATTGTTATGCAATGATCATGGCTGCCCCCCCCCCCTGCCTGCCGTCCCAACAATCAATATATGTACCGATCAACAGGTTTTTTTTAATCGATACCTCTATTAACTTCAATGTATTGATTCCAGTTGAACTTTCTTTGAACCGATAATGTTTACCTGTTTTATGACGATTATAATTATTCCGATATATTCGCATACTGCTTCCTTTTCTCTTTATAATTTATTTAGAGAGAGAGAGAGAGATAGAAAAAAAACTAGATGTTATCTATTACAACGATGCCCGGCCAAAAAAGAACGGTGCCTGTTTAAAACTGGGTCATAGACTAAGGCTACCAACCAGGAACATAATCCACTCACAGGATACGTTTCCATACAGATAACGTGAGCCAAGTTTCACATGCAGGAATTGTTGATATTGTTTATCCCTACTTTAGATTTAAACTGGGATACTTAACCCTTTTGGCTGCCCAAAGCATTATCATCATTTTTTTCTTAAGTTTATCCGAAGCCTCTGTATTTGATTTCAAACTTTTAGTTAGCTATTTTTTTTTTTCAAATGCTCTGAGAAATACAAAGTTTCCTTTTCATAAGTTCCTATTTAGTCTAATAATCGAAAAACATTTGGGAAAGTGCATTGTACATGATCCAAGGGTTAAGACCAAAGTCTTTCACAAATCTCGTCGTATATACGACAGGATTCTGCTCCGCTTCGTTCCAGCACATTCTACACAAAAACAGAAAGCTTACTGTACAAGAAAGACACTTTCCGATGATGGCATGCAGTGCGATCGAACGTGGAAACATGTACTTGCAAAGTGAACTAATTTACCATGAAGCTATAATTGCTTTTATATTAAGTCTAGTGAATCAAACCAAAATTCAATTATATATGTATATATATATATATATATATATATATATATATATATATATATATATATATATATATATATATATATATATATATATATATATATATATATATATATATATATATATATATATATATATATATATACATATATACATATATATATATATATATATATATATATATATATATATATATATATATATATAAGTATATATATATATATATATATATATATATATATATATATATATATATATATATGCATACATATAAATGTATTATATATATTGCATACATATGCATACATATAAATTATATATATATGCATATATGTACATGTTTGTGTGTGTGTATGTATGTGTGTGTGTGTTTAAAAGGAACAAAGTTTCATCTTAAACGAAAGGCTTAAATATCCTACAGCTTTATTTCTATAAATCAGAGACGAAGCATACGAATGCTTTGAATTTTGAATATCGCGAGAATCACTTTTAACCAAGTTAAGACAATAATTCATCGTTCTAATTGTTTCTGCTGCATTTCTGGTGGGGGGGGGGGGTTTAAAGTAAAAGCCTCTGCGTTTCCGAGACGTGCCTAGAATGTTCCATCACCAATAAATTTCTTTCTGAGATTCAATGAACTGTATTGACATACTTCCACCATATATAACGGAATAAATTCAATTTTTCATTTTTTTTTTTTTAAATCTCCTTTTAATCTTTCTTTTTGCTTTGTTATATTCATAGGACAACAACCATACTTGAATAGCAGTTTGAAAGGATTTTAGTCAAACAAATCGAGCCCTTCCTGTACTTACTTTTCCTTTCAAATCTGTTATTTATTTTACCGGGACGCAAACAAATCAACATCGGTTGCCATGTCAAGAGGTGAGAGAAATACAGACAGAAATACGCGCGCACACACACGCAAACGCGTATATATATAAACATATATTATTGTGTCTGGGGAGACTCATTCTGTTTTAATGCCTTATTAATTAATTAACACACTTATTTACTTATGTATTTTTTCTAAAATTTTCGTTGCTTCTTGTAACCTTTTAAGTAGTCGTTGACTCCGTCCGTTGTCGGAGCTGTGCTCTTTATCGTTTGTGCGCATGTGTGCGCGTCAATGTGCATGTGTACACACATATGTATGTATGTATATATGTGTGTATATATGTGTGTATGTATGGATGTATTTGTGTGTATGTATGCGTGTGTGTGTATGCGTACAAAATCATTGGTTGACCTGAGGGTATAATAGAAGACACTTGCCCAAGGTGCCATGGAGTGAGCCTGAGCTCGAAACCACGTCGACTGCAATGCGAGGTCCCTAACCACATAGCCATGACATATCAAGATAAACGTTGCAGGGATGTAAAGAAACCGACAACAAATGTCAAATGGGACAGGTGTGGAGTGTACAAAAACAAACGCAAAGACACTCGCACACATGTATACGATGGGCTTCCACACAGTTTCCTTCTAACAATTTCTCTCTCAAGGCAATGGTCGGCCAAGGTACCGCACAGTGCGACTGAAATCGAAATATATTCAACATTCATAAATAAACATAATATATGAATGCATAAACACAGTGCGTCTATGTGCGTGCATAGAAAGAGAGTAATAGACACACAAACGATTCTATAAATATAACGATAGATGCATTGATTTAGATGTCAGACGAAACATACTGCACGGCAGATGCACAGCGGCACAAATATGAAGGTTGTGTATAGGAATATTTTAACTCGTTTGGCAAGTGTAGAAGACAGTAAATTTCGTTTTATTACTTCATGTGTACGCTCTATACGTACATATAGCAAGCAGGTGATGACGTATGTAGTGATGACATGCATATATAACATACGTACATATGCACCGAGATGCAGACATACATGTGCACATATAGATACCTACATACATACATACATACATACACACCTTCGGAGATTCTTTAAATGAATATATGCAAACATTTTGTTGTGTGCATTTACACAACTAATGATGCACAACATCGCACACAGAGACACACACACACACACACACTCACACATTGACATACACATACAAAAACGCCTAAGTACTACAAAAAACATATTCCCACAGAACAGGAGCGCTGGTGCACTCATCCACATACACGCATACACCAATTCAACCACATAATTAAAAGCCGCAGGTTACGGTCTTAATTCAAAAAGTCTTGTCATACAAAAGTCTTGCATACATACATACATAAAATAAAACATGCAAATCTGCACGTATAGATGCATACAAAAATGCCGTGTTGCTGATGGTGTATCTTGCCGTTTGTTATGCTATCGTCTATGTTATGGTCTATTTTCCCGCATGTTGTGTTTGGTTCGATTCCGCTTGTTATGTTCTTTCTCC
Organism: Octopus bimaculoides; assembly: GCF_046866305.1. Classification (NCBI taxonomy): domain Eukaryota; kingdom Metazoa; phylum Mollusca; class Cephalopoda; order Octopoda; family Octopodidae; genus Octopus; species Octopus bimaculoides. The sequence goes on along the minus strand of NC_142949.1, from coordinate 31,605,256 downwards.
TACCTTTGATTTATATATATATATATATATATATATATATATATATATATATATATATATATATATATATATATATATATATATATATATATATACGAACACAAGACAAGTGATCATTATATGGGATAAGGAGGGAATATACATAATAGTGGGGATAATAAATTTGCAGATTCTTATATATAAATCGTTGCAAACAGTAAATATTAAGTTTTAACAAGTTTTATATCGTTTCTTCTCGTTACTTTCTGGCCTATATAAAACTGGATTAAAAGTGCCGGCTTCATGTAGATTTTAACGAAGGAAACATGAAATCATGTTCGATGTACTTACTACTGGGTAATTTCAGGACTGTGAGATGGATGGAAGTCAGCGTTGCAAGCTAATGAAACACTCGTTCAAGATACAGTGCTCTCGTTGCTTACAGCAATAAACTGCACCCACACACTGGGCCCTAATTACAGCTAGGGTAACGACATACGTTAGACAGCGATTGACAAAATAGAAGAAGGTGTTAGAGATATCTGAAGATATAGTACAAGACTGATTGCTTAGCATTCTTTGAATGGAGAATCTTCTCGGTCAAAGCTGATTTCGCTCTATACAGTAACGTCTTCAAACAAACACTATACATACATATTAGTTTATGTATATATTAATATTATCGCAGTTTTAAAAAAACCTTGACAATGTAAATATGTTAATAGTTACCATGGGTAGCAAAAATCACATAAAAAAACAAGATATCACACTCGTTTTATAGGTAGAGATACCAAGTTAAAGTCATGCATTTTGAGTAGATATAGATAATAACAATAAATGGAGCAAAACGCATATAAATAAGGAACTTTTACTTATATGCGTTTTGCTCCATTTATCGTTATTATTCATATATATATATATCTATCTTTTTATCTATATATATATGTAAATGTTGAACAAGGAGAATGACCAATTAATACCGCATTGGTGGATAAAGTTTCTTTATTTGTGTATTAAGGTTACCATTGGGTTCATGTTAAGAAAAATATCTTAATATCTTAATAATTTCTCAAGCTGATCACATGGAGGAATGAGGTTTGTCTCCATATATACACACACGCATACATAAATATATATATATATATATATATATATATATATATATATATATATATATATATATATATATATATAAATACATACATAAACATACATATATATATATACTATATATATGTGTGTATGCATATGTATGTATGTATATATGAATATATATATATATATATATATATATATATATATATATATATGTATATATATATGAGGTGTGGAGCATCACAGCCATGAGCTGAGAAGGATTCTTTGAAGTTTGAATAAGTGTAACAAAAGCAATAATAGACAAGGAAAAGTGAAGTTTCGTACTAATTGATACATAATGTCTGGTTTGATTCCAGGATCGTAAAGAAAGAAGACGAAAAGCAAAAAAATAATAATCCCTGAAAATTCGAAATTGCAAGTATTTGGAATATGAAAACTGTAAAGGTTGGGCCTATAAGAATTGATGCATTTGGAACTTTAAGCAAAGATATAAAGAAATGGTTGAAAGAAATTGGAACTTTTGCAGAAAGTTTGCCTCTTACGGACAGGAAAGATTATCAGGCGGGTTTTAAGCACATGAAAGACTACTGAAAGCTGGTGGATACCTAAGGTTACAGGTAGTAATTTGCTGCCCACATAAATTCCACAAGGAATAAAACCGAACCTGAGTCAAATCAATAATCAATAATCAATAATAATAATAATAATAATAATAATAATAATAATAATAATAATAATAATGATTTTAATTTTTGGCTCAAGGCCAACAGGGGGAGGGGTTAAGTCGATTACATCGACCCCAGTATTCAGCTGGTACTTATTTTATCGACCTCGAGCGGATGAAAGGCAAAGTAAACCTCTGCGGAATTTGAACTGAGAAGGTGAAGACGGACGAAATGTCGCTAAGCATTTTGCCCGGTGTGCTAACGATTTTACCAGCTCGCCGCCTTAATAATAATAATAATAATAATAATAATAATAATAATAATAATAATAATAATAATAATAATAATAATAATAATAACAATAGGGCTACTAAAAGACGAACTTGCAAGAATGTGGGCAATGTAGAGGGTAGTTTTTATCCCGATATTTGTATAGGAACACGGAGCACTAACAGCCAGGTTCGAAAAATGTATCGGAGAAATAGGAATTGCGACGAGGCTGGAGCAGCCCCACCACTTCCCAAAAAACCGCTCTGTTGGGAATAGCTAGGATTTTGAGATTGGTTCTTAGGTGTTAACTGATTTCCATGATAAGTTAACATTCAAAGTACCAAATCTTATAATTTGCAGAAAGAGACCCTGTGATACCTCTGACTACAGGTTGCTATCCGCGCTCACAAAATCAACCAGAGCACGTAAGGCCGGCCCGGTACTAAGGCAGCTGAAATAAAGTTATAATGAAAGCAAACCATAAATAATAATAATAATAATGATAATAATAATAATAATAATAATAATAATAATAATAATAATAATAATAATAATAATAATAATAATAATAATAATGATAAACACTATGTGCAAATCTAAATATATGGAACCCTAGGCATAACACCTACATGAACTTCTAACTTGTTGTCTCTTGAGGTCTCTGAGTGAGACTTGGATCCAACTTGTACAAATGCAAAACAAAAGTCAAACAAAATAATAATAATAATAATAATAATAATAATAATAATAATAATAATAATGCACTTACCTTTTGATTTGATCCCTGTTCTGACATGGGTGTCGCTCGTTTACCGCCAATGGGACAGTTTCGGAAATAGCAACCATCTGTAGTGGCAATGAAGAAACTGCATACTGTGAACAACACGAACAAAAGTTGGACGATGGCGAAACAATTTTGAGACATTTTCACAGTTGTTGTGTATAAATTTTTGAGATATAGATATAGAAATAAATGTATATTTATAATTACAAATATGTATTATTGCTGCGTATGATCAAGACAACTTTATATATATGTATATAAATATATATAAAGATATATGCTGTATACTATGCAAATATATAAATAAATCTCTTGTTTAATTCTTGTGTAGCTGTTATTTCTTGTTGTATTATCTAGATATATTTTTTCTTTGCTTGTTCTCTTAACCACTTCTTCCGACTGACTTCGGCAGAATATAAAGGCTAACTAGTCTTGTAAGACAATGTCACTGCAGTTTCATTACAAGCGCCTGTTTGTCTTTTTCTAAACACTTGCTTGTTTGTATATTTTTTAACAGCTGATATTATTTATTTGTATGTGTATGTGTGTGTGTGTGTGTGTAATGTGTATATGTATGTGTGCGCGCGTGCGTATGATTTATTACTATTATTTTTTTTTTATGCAAAGGGGCCGTAACTTACTAAATAAATTCTTCGTTAATTAAATATTTCAGTCTGTGGGCTGGGCAGTTAGTTATACGTAGGTTATAAGTCTGACAAGATAATGTAGTTAACCTGGTGGCAGTGGTAGTGGTGGTAGTGGTGATAGTGGCGGTGGTGTTGGTGCTGGTGCTGGTGGGTGTGGTTTCGCTTGTAGTACTGACTCTAATGGTGGTGGGTGGTTCGGAAAATAGTGATGGGGGAGTGCAATTGTGAAGGCGATGGTTGGCTGCGGTGGTCGTGGTTAGCAATGGTGATAGTGGTGGTGGTGGTGGTGGTGGTGGTGGTGGTGGTGGTGGTGGTGGTGGTGGTGGTGGTTATGGTGGTACCGGTGGTGCCGGTGATTATGGCGGTAGTTATGATGGTTGTTGTGGTGATGGTGATGGCGGTGTTGGTGGAGGTGTGGTGTTGGTGGTGTTGGTGGAGTTGGTGGAGGTGTGGTGTTGGTGGTGTTGGTGGTTATGGTGATAAAAGTTATTGTTCTGATGATGATGACTATTGTAGTGGTGGTGGTGGTGGTAATGGTGGCGGTGGTGGTGATGGTGCTGGTGGTGCTGGTGCTGGTGGTGCTGGTGGTGGTGAGGTGGAGGTGGTGGTTCTCGTGGGTGTGGTTCGAACACACGCTAGTTATTGGTGCTACAGCAGGGAGGTTCTGGGAATCACTAGAAGTGGTGATGGAGATGATATGACACATATACATCTTCATGTGGCAGTGGTGGTGGTTGCGGTAGTGGTAGTGATGGTGGTGGTGGTGGTGGCTGTTGTTGTTGTTGTGGTGATTGACGCTACAGTGGTCGAGTGTTATGATAAATGCGGAGCGTGGTGGTGACGGTGTTAGGGGTTAGGTTTGTGAAGGTGGTGATAGTGGCGGCGGTAGCGGCGGCGGCAGTGGTGGTGGTGGTGGTGGTGGTGGTGGTGGTGGTGGTGGTGGTGGCTGTGGTAGTGGTAGTGGTGGTGGTGTAGTGGGGGGCGATGATGATGGTGGTGGTGTTAATGAAATTCATAGCTATTCTAGTGATGGTGCTGGTGGTTGGGGTAGTGATGGGGATGATTGTGGTAGTGGCGGTGGTGGCGGTGGTGGTGGTGGTGGTGTTTCTTCCGATTGTACTGGTGTCGGTGGTGACACTTGCTAACTCGATGATAATGGTTTGATGGTAGGGGTCGCTGTAGCTTTAACATAAAATACATAGATAAACAAAAAACGGGGGAACCAAAATAAGATGAAGTTGGCAATGAATTATGATATGGAGTGAGACGATAATATGAGGAATTAGCTATGATGTGACAGGGATGTGGTTGTGACATGGCTATGACGTGACTGTGACGTAGCTATGACGTGGCAGTGACACGCCTGAGACGAGGGTGATGGCGGTCTGAGAGGGCAGAGGCAAAATGAAAGTGAATGAGGTCGATATATTCTGTATGTGGCCGAGTGCACATGAGAGGATGTATGCATTTCAATTTTAGCGCGCGTGCGTGTGTGAATAACTTTGTGCGTGTGCGTTTTGTATGCGAATGTGTGTGTGTGTCTGTGCGTGTGATTTAGTGCATGTTATTTTTATTGGTATGTGCTAGCATGAATGGGTACACTCAAGCACATGTAAGATAATAAATATAAATATCAACATACATCTACATATATATGTATCGTATATATGTATGTTCGTATATATGTATGTATACCTGCGTGTGTCTGTTTGTATGTACGTACGTACGTGTGTATGTATGTATGTATGTATGTATGTATGTATGTATGTTCTTATTCAGTTTTATTTCAAGATTTCTTGCCAATAGAGAAAGAACCTGTTTCTAACCAAGATCCAAGGGTCATTCATTGGAATTTCAATATCAACAACAATAAATTACCTGCCTCTGGATGTCCTCTAACCAAGACGGTACCCGCACAGGTAATTCCCAGGAGTGCCTCCTGATTTAAACATCCCCTGGTTGCTTGGATGCTTCAGACTACCCCTGAAGGATTGAGGCAAGCCTATCATTTACCTATATATATATATATATATATATATATATATATATATATATATATATATATATATATATATAATACAAAAAATATATATGCATGTATACACACATATATGTATATACTTTCATCTACATGTGTATATAGATGCATATCAGGGTACAGGACGTTAGAACAATGAACTACAGACAATGGAACGAACACATAGGAAAACAGAAAGCCACTTGGAATTATTCATCAGCTGTCTCTATTCTAACTCGACGTTTCGAAGATATATATACAGAGAGATAGAGAGAGAGAGAGAGGGAGAGAGAGAGAGAGAGAGGGAGAGAGAGAGAGAGAAATAAAGACAGAGAGGGAGAGGGGGGAGAAAGAGAGACAAAAAAAGAGAGAAGGAAAGACTGATATTGATTAGCTTGCTATGTATCGTAATAAGAAACATTTGCACATCGGTTAACGAGGGTAACACCTCGAAGGGAAATAGTAGTGGCAGTAGCCCTGATAGTCTACTCTGAAAGCTGATATATTATAGTTATCGCCAGTCGACTTCCTTCTATATTTGTCTTTCTGTCTCTAGAAAGAAAACCATCGAGTGCGCTTTCACTCTTATATGAGGTAGCAACTGGGCTTTCTGCTCTCCGCCATCATTTTGGATGATTTTATCTCTATTTCTGCAACAGGCTTTAATTATGGAATAACCTTATGGTCTCCAGAGCTATGTGGATTTCTATGCGACACCATGGGCCACACACGCTATTAAATATATATAATTAGCAGAAATATATATGTACGTAAATACATCAATAGACTCATACGCATGCTACACGCACCCTGAGACACGATATATATATATATATATATATATGGAGAATGGAGCAACAAATACAAGAAGAAGCAATTCTGTTGGGCTAGTTAGCCGTTGTTTTATTATGTGGAAGTTATGTAATGAGTCATTGTGGATGTTATGCAATAGTCATTTACGCACGTTTCAATCTGGCCAATGGTTTGGCAGATCTCTTCAGAATGTTGAGGAGTATGTTAAGAGTTCATGGTGTGAGAGATGTAGGAGAAGTGATTAGTGGATATATTAATGTATATGGTGGTATAATAATACCGATAGGTAAAGAAAGCCTTACGTTTTAGTTGAAGTTGTGTTGGTCTTCCTGTAAGGGGATGTAAGATGGGTGCTATTTAAGCTCATTATTCCGATTTTAATCAAATGCATCTCCCCGTGATAGATAGATAGATAGATAGATAGATAGATGCACAAACATACTCAGTCACGCGTGCATGTACTGGAGTGTCAGATAAATTCGTTCGTTTCCTTCCATTTATTCTAATCCTTCCCAACGTTCTTTGAAATAAAAACAAAAATATTTTCATTGTAGTATTTTTATCGACCCCGAAAAGATGAAAAGTAAAGTCGACCTGGGCAGAATTTGAACTCAGAACATGAAGCCGGACGAAATACTGGTAGGCATTTCTCCCGGTGTGGTAACTATTCGTCCAGCTCACCGCCTTATACACATATTTTAATACTGGCTCCAGAAGAGGTGTTTGTTTTTCGAAAACATTTCATATGGTTCCGGTGAATGTTTACCAGGTAATTTTTCTGTTTTATCAGGAACGCCCACAGGAAACAGTGGGTTGGTTATGAAGTTGAGTGATGTCTCCTTGTTTATTAGTTTGGTGATTTAGCGGATCAGGAATTTATTCCGTACTCGATAAACACAGTAAGGTTGGTTAACACACACACACACACACACACACACACACACACACACACACACACACACACACACACACACACACACACACTCACATACAAACACACACAGAAAACTTTACAAAGCTCAATGACAAATGTATGAAATCTAATCCGAAAGCCAGAGTCAGATCAATTTGTCACTCTGTTGTGTCACAACAACAACAACAACAACAACAACGATAAATATAAAGGTAGATATCAAATTATGATAACGATGATGACGATGATGA
>NC_142949.1:31572819-31592819 GCF_046866305.1 Octopus bimaculoides | reverse complement strand
CACACACACACACACACACACACATACACACACACGCGCATATATACATATAATATAAATGATATATAATATATGCATATATACATACATATATGTACATACCTACATATATATGTATATATACGTGCATATATGGGTACAGGACATAAAAATAACGTTAAACACAATGAGAAACGGAAACATAGAAAACGAACTTTTTTTCGAACAACGAAAAAAAAACAAACAGAGAAACGGGACAGGCAACATAAAGAGTATACCCCTTCATCAGTTGTCCCTGTTTCATTTACTCTGCGTTTCGAACGTAGGGACAATACGCGACTTCGTTGAAACAGTCCTTCCCGCACTCGTCTTCGTCTTTTGCTTTTTTTTTTATAAATTCTCACTACATATGTATGTATGTATGTATGTATGCATGTATGTTTGTATGTATTTATTTATGACTTCTTCCTCTTTGACGCCTGTTGATATAATCCTAAAGATGTTTTCTGTAGGAACTTCTTGTTCGTTACATCTATGGTGCCTGTTAGTAAGCTTCCGGTATGATGCCGATTTACAAGAGATATCTCTACCTATTCCATTTCAGACGGTTGAGTAAAATATATTTTCCTGGCGGCAATACTAATTTAAAATGTATAACGCACTAGAAATTAGAAATGTTTTCGTTGTTCCACAAGGTATAATATGCCAATCATTGACACACACACACACACACATACGAATATATATATATGTATATATATATATATATATATATATATATATATATATATATATATATATATATATATCATAGAAGTACGAGATATAATTATTTCTTTAAAGTATTCAGTTATATTTACTGTATTCGTATATTTCGTTTTATATGTAATGATACATATATACTTCATTTACATTATTTACATTTGACGGATATTTATATATTATTTATATATGTATATATATCAGCAAAGTCTAGCCACAAATCACCACTAACAAGAAACCATAAAGTTAGTGATATATCGTCACTATCAAGTTATACAGATTTGTAGCTAGCATATCATGAAAAATGGTGAAGCTCTACATTCCCACCACAATAAATAATATTTCATATTTCATCAGTTGTTTATCTGAAAACATGAAGCAAAAACAACAAATAAATTTTTGCTACATTTTTGTTGCTCAGTGAAAGAAATAGAGTGACGCTCATTATTCGGAGCGTCTGTGACTGATGCGAGCAAGTTCCACGAGATCATATTTTTGCTGTCGGGTATTTGAAAAGAACAGTTGTTTAATGCCTTATAAGTCCTGTTTGAAAAAGACTGAAGTCATAGATATTAAATCCGTGACCCTCTCGGGCCTGGGGTGTTATACACTAATTCATCGACTATCGGCGGCATTACGTTCCAAAACCTTTACAGAAATAATTAAAATCTAAAAAAATATAAATACCCATCGGTCCCAGAAACCTGGATATACTGAGGAGTCGGCGATATAAATTTATTAGCTAGAAAAATCCGCGATGTACTGAGATCGCGATAGGTGAACCGTGATATGGCGAAGGATTATTGTATAGTCTTCCCTGTCATATTTTTAAGAAGGTTGGGTGTAAAATTAAGGAGATTTAACAGTAGTTTCTCACAGGTTAAATGATCACGTATAGTCAGTCGCCTTCACAATATTTTGTTCGTGAAGAGAATATTTTGTTGTTTGTTCCTTCTCGAGCAATGCCTGGCTTGTAAGGGCCGGTTTCCCAGTTTCATTGGCGTATAGGTTTCCCACCTGCACGGGTGCCGGTCCGTCACAGGTGAGCTGATAGATGCAGGAAGAAAGAGCGAGAGAAATGTGTGGTGAAAGAGTCAGCAGAAGTTCGCCATTACCTTCTACCGGAGCCGCGTGGAGCTTAGGTGTTTCGCTCATAAACACACCCAGTGCACGGTATGAGATTCGAACCCACGATTCCTGGACAGCGGTTCCGGTGCTCTAACCACTAGGCCATGTACATCCACAATCAAACTTACTATTTGACTGGAATTTTATAAGGACGAAAAATATATATGGCGTCAGCATGATTTGAACTCAGAACACATTCAGAAATAACTAAATGGTAAAACAATATGTTTTCTCAAATGTACCACATTCCAACAAATGACGCGTACCAAGAGAATTCACCATCACAAAAAATGTAGGTTTACACAGAACACGGGAAACGGTACGAATTCGCCATTTCCATGGTTCCATTGATTCAGCCTATACTAGAATATTAAACAATAATTATATTATCTTCTAATATACGAAGTGTATGAAGTATTCTATGCATTATATTCAGGCATGTATTTAACTCTAGGACAATTTGGATCAGAAAGACACTTTCTGTGTTATGTGCGTGTATGTGTGTATGTGTGTGCGTGTGTGTGTATGTGTATCTCCTCGTGTTTCTTTTCGTAAATATGTATGTATGTATGTATGCATGCTTGCATATGTGTATGCATATATATATATATATATATATATATATATATATATATATATATATATATATATATATATATATATGTGTGTGTGTGTGTATGTATATATATATATGTATATATATATATGTATATGTATATATATATATATATATATATATATATATATATATATATATATATATATATATATATATATATATATATATATATATATATATATATGTATAAGTATATATATATATATATATATATATATATATATATATGCATATATGTATATGCATATAAATGTATATATATATATATATATATATATATACATACATATATTTATGCATGTATATATCTATGTGTGTGTATGTGCGTGTATATGTATGCATATATATACACATATATATATATATATATATATATATATATATATATATATATATATATATATATATATATATATATATATATATAGATGTAGGTATGTACTTATATGTATGGATATATGGATATATTTATATATATATATATATATATATATATATATATATATATATTGTTTTCTCATATATTTATATTTCTTGTTCTTCTCTAATATTCTTTCATAACGTAATCTCTTTTTTATTCTTCCTTTCTTCTCCTCCTCGTCCTTTTCCCCCCTCTTTTCTCTCTATATGTACGAGAGTGTAGATGCTGTACACACTCCATGTCAAAGTCCCATATCATAAAATCAAAACCAAAAGGAAGACACTTGGTTTTTTTTTTTATTCTTTTACCTCAGATCAACCGAAAATAGATTCAGTCTATGAACCAACACGTATCACGTGATGCTCCATCTTAAACATCACCAAATAGCAGTCCCACGAGGGAGCCCCGAAAGACCTCGTTATCCGCGCTCACAGACATACTGACATTCGTATGCACACGAGCACACAATCCTTACCACCCTTTTACACAAGCAAAACACCAACAACAATTGCAAGAAGACATTAAATCTAGAATATAAAAAAATATTCTAAGTCTGATATTGGAATGTTCATAGCAAGAAATACTGCCAATTCCGTTTATTTGGATATTTAATTTTTTCTTTTCTTTTTCTGCCTGCTTTAAAAATGTTATTACAAGTTCAATTGAATTCGTTAAGAGTTTTTTTTTTTTTTTTTTTTTGGGAGTGGCTTCAATTAATTTAGTTGACTTTTGTGAATAAAACAGTTGAACAGATGAAAATATTGATCCGTGTAAACTTTATTCATTTTCACGAAACCTTTATAGTTTGAGAACGTTGGCTCTTAATTTAGGTAAATATCTATGTGAAGGGAAGGTATGTGATCTTTGTAAGTTTCTTTGCATATGTCTGATTAATGTACGTACACTCGACGAGACTTCCTCTGCGTGATTTCTTGACCTGTTAGAAATAGCAACTAAATTACATTCAGATTGACAATTTTGACGAGTCCCTTAACCCTTCGGGATTCGATCTTACTTTGCATCAATCGATACAGCATTTTACAATTGCTCACCGGCATATTTGCAGCGGTTCATAAAGAGAGAGAGGTAAGTTCGGAAATACGTATTTACATAAGCGCTGCCATTTATGTATGGTCTCGTCATGCGGTTCGTCATAGAATTTGGTTAATCGCTTCTATCAATTAAGATTAGACAAATTATGCTTAATGACATTTTATATATTCATACATGAACAGATATATACCTGTACGTACGAATACTCTCTTTCTCTCTCTTTCTCTCTCCCTCACACACACACACATGTAATATAATTTGTGTGTGCAACCGTATATCTATATATATGTATGTATATGGATATATATGTGTGTGTGTGTATCTGTGTGTGTATACACATATATATATATATAATTGTATGTATATGTGTACATGTGTATGAATGTGTGTGTGTGTGTGTGTGTGTGTGAGTGTGTGTGTAATGAGCATCTCCTTATTTAATTTCTGTTTTGTTTTTTTGTCAGCCATGTTACATTTTGTGTTATGAAAAAGACTTTTTCACTCCGGTGAAGTTATAAAAATTGGCCTCCAATTTAATAGTCCAAAGCTGTTAATTTTAGTTAAAGCTGCCGATTTGTACTTAACTCTTAGACAATTGGATGCCATTATCAGAAATAAAGAATGTTATTACAATTAACATTTAGTGCCATTATTATAGAATTTGCTATTGGCAGCGGTTTAATGGAATTTGTTACTTGTGAAGCGGGGTGGGGGTTCTGGGGGGATAGAAGTGAATGTGTTGATGGTGATGGTGCTACTGCTGGCGCTGGTGATGGTGAGACGCTATTAGTGGGGGTCGCCTTAAAACTGAAGAAGCTGAAATTAAAAGAGAAAGGACGTTCACACAGAATAATTAAAACATATCAATGGTGTTACCATAATGCGTGCTAACCAGCTAGGATAATTTTTATCAAAATCGATTCACAGAAAAACGAGAAATCCTAAATTTCACTCCTATGCCATTAGCATGGTTCTGGGAGTGAGTGTGTTTGTGTATATATATATATATATATATGTGTGTGTGTGTGTGTGTGTGTGTGTGTATCTATCTATCTATCTATCTATCTATCTATCTATCTATCTATCTATCTATCCATCTATCTATCTTACTGTTATAGTTTCTGTAATGACAATATTGACCAAGGCTACCGTGGTCTTTTCCGTAGGCTTTTCTTTCCACGGCTAAACCTAAACTGTCCTCCCCTCTTTTTACACGAGAACATTACTGTGTGATACACGATCCCTATTGATCGCTTTTTTTTTTCTTTTCTCGACCCCTTTTGATCGAACTCCCCCCCTTTTTCCCTTCCTACGATCCCTTTTGATCGACACACCCGTATTGTTTTTTTGGGGTTTTTTTGTTTTTTTCCTTCCCTCTCCCCAAAAGAAAAGCTCTACATTGTATCTGTCCCATCTTTGTTGAGCCCTGTGTGGCTAATAAAAGAAATGTATCTATCTATCTATCTATCTATCTATCTATCTATCTATATGTATATATATATTTCGTTTTGGGATTTGATTTGCAAGATTCTTTATGTGAGTTCGTGTGTTGAAGCATATTCTGTTGTGTCTGGGGAGAGTCATTTCTCTTTTAGCGCCTTATAATTTAACGCACTCACTGGTAAAATTTCCACTTATTTATTTTTTATTTTATTTTTTATTTTTCAAAAATGTTCGTTGCATCTTGCAAAATGTAGTGAAAAGGTCGCAAGACGCAACGAAAATTTTAGAAAAATGAAAAAAAGAAATAAAAAAAGAAAGAAGTGGAAATTTTACCGGCGAATGTGTTAAGTTATAAGGCACTGAAAGAGAATGACTCTCCCCAGACACAATATATATATGTATATATATATATATATATATATATATATATATATATATATATATATATATATATATATATACATATATATAGTGAATTCTCCTTTTATATATATATATATATATATATATATATATATATATATATATATATATTGAAACATTTCAACCCAGTTTTCCTCTGCTAAATCCATTCACAAGCAATTGGTCAGTCCCGGGCTATAGCAGAAGGCACTTACCTAAGGCGCCGCACCGTGGGACTGAACCTAAAGCCTTGTGACTACAAAGAGAGCTTCTTCTCCACACAACCACGCCTGGTAATGATATTGATTTGAATGTTGTGTTTTGTTTTGGCGAGTTTTGTTTTCTTTCAGTTGTAGCTGTTGTTGCTGCCACTGCTGCTGTTGTTGTCGTCGCTGTTGTTGTAGCTGTTGTTGTTGCTGCTGATATTGTTGTTGTTGTTGTTGCTGTTGTTGTTGTTGTTGTTGTTGTTGTTTTTGTTGTTAATGTATTACCTACCCCATATTGAGCCAACAGACCATTAGCGGCAAGTTGACAACTTTATTATTTCCTGAAAGTTAGAATGAAACAAACGTTTATGATGTCATCGAATTAGGAATACTATTTAGACGTGTAAGGACAATCAGTTGACAGTAGTAGTAGTAGTAGTAGTAGTAGTAGTAGTAGTAGTAGTAGTAGTAGGGACAGCAGTGGCGGTAGAAAACATAATCAGACAGAGTGATTTCTGCATTATGGACAAGAATAAAAATACTGAGTCGAACTGGCATTGGGGTCCCTGAGCCATGCCACATTACTTGTAAAAGTCAAGACAGTCGAAATGCCACAACCCGAGGTACTGACGATTGTGCCAACTCGTCGCCTTTGTAGACATAGGACCTTCCAACAGCCACCTTCTTGACCACCTCCTCCAGACACTTGATTGAGGCTGTGGGAAGATGAATGGAAGCATAACGTCGCCATCAATAATGATCACTCCAAACATCCTGATGTCGACTGGATGTTATATTTTTATCGCTCTCGGTACATGTCCCCACATTGCACTCTCTTCAGATTCACATCCAAACGCCCTTAGCTTCCGGCACGAATGCCAAGCAGTACAGCATGTCGTTTCCAAATTTCTGGGAGAGTGAATTGCCTCATGGTGCTGTTTTTCTCACAGACAATGTCCAACTGACCCTACTATAATGTGTAGTCGACAAAATCAAAATCAAACATTGCGCATGCACGAAATTAAAGATATAAAATGGCGACAATTCACCCATCGCATCCTGAGTATATGTGTCCGCGGGGCGTCAGCGAGCTGGCAGAGTCGTTAGTACGTCGAATAAAATGTTTAGTGGCACTTCGACCTCATTTATGTTATGAGTTCAAATTCCGACGACGTCGACTTTGCTTTTCATTCTTTCGGAGTCGATAAAATATGGACCAGTTGAGCACTGGGTTCGATGTAATCGACTTGGCCCCTCCCACAAAATTTCAAGTATTGTGCCTATAGTAGAAGGGATCATATATATATATATATATATATATATGGGGAGGAGAGAGAGAGGGAGAGCGTGTAGGTGCATATGTGTGTGTGTTTGTGTGTGTGTATGTTTGTGTGTATGCGTATTTCACTTTTTCATTTAGCCTCACTGTCTTTCACTTTCTGTCACTGTTACTCCACTCCCTGACTCTTAATTTTGTCTCATAATCTGTCACTCTCTGACTCATGTATATCCTAACTCTCTCACGCCCTCATTCCTTCTCTCACTCACTTAAGGGTAGAATAATTAA
Source organism: Octopus bimaculoides (assembly GCF_046866305.1). Lineage (NCBI taxonomy): Eukaryota > Metazoa > Mollusca > Cephalopoda > Octopoda > Octopodidae > Octopus > Octopus bimaculoides. The sequence goes on along the minus strand of NC_142949.1, from coordinate 31,585,239 downwards.
ACAGACTCGGCACAATACTCAAGTAAAGAAGCAAAATGAACAAAAGACCAAAAAAGAAATATTAAAAAATAACCCATCCTCAAAGACCTCTCGACTGTTTTAATGACGATAAAATACGTTTATGTATTTCTCTGTATAATAATGTTGATCTTCTGTAGCAACGCCATTCAATTGGCTGACTATATTTTTCAAGATCTGTCTAATAAAGTGTGCATGTAGGTAGGGGTAGACACACACACACACACACACACACACACACACACACACACACTAATGAAGCAGTGTATGGCCTTTCAATTAGTCTGTGAGATGTGTGTACACACATATACATCTACACACACACACACACACACACACACACACACATATATATATATATATATATATATATATATATATATATATATATATATATATATATATATATATATGTATATATGTATATATGCATATGTGTGTGTGTGTGTGACTGTATGGAGGTATATATATATATATATATATATAGATATATGCATATATACATATATATATATATATATATATATATATACATGCATACATATATACATACATAGTAGAAGACTTTGCACAAGGTGCTACACAGTAGGACATGCACGCGCGTGTATATTTTGCAGTGTAGATGGATATATATGCTTGTTTGAATTTTAGGATTAGATGCATTTACACAGCCATTCCTAATATTCCGATTATAAAGGCATGTCGGCTGTTTTTAACATTTCAAGGTTTGTGTATATATACATATATATACATACATATATATATATATATATACATATATTCATACATATATACGTACATCCATCTGTGTGTCTGTGTCTGCCTGTCTGTCTATTTGCACTTTTGTCTGTGTGTGTTTGTGTGTAACTGTGTGTGTGTGTGTGTGTGTGTGTGTGTGTGTGTGTGTGTGTGTGTGTGTGTGTGTATGTAAAACCTAGCTAAAATCTTAACATACCCTGCCGGAAGTTTCTCCTCGAAACCACAAGTGTAGAAGGACAGTTAAGTTGACTTCCTTTTTGTTTTGATGTGACGTCAACTTTAACTCCTCTTTTTCTTCCCAAACTTCTTAAACACGTGCAAAGTCTCTTGTTCACATACACGCGCATATACATACATACATACATACATACATACATACATACATACATACATACATACATACATACATACACATCATATGCTGAAATTAATTTGTTGCTTTTCTCAGTTCCTCTTTATAGTTGGTCGTTTACATCGCTTTGTTGACGGTAAGTATTTTCCATATTTTTCTATGATATATATAAGACAACATTTTGTATTCATAATACAATAATGATAATTTTTGTTAAATGAGACACTGTGTATAACATCACTATCTGGAAAAAATGCTAGTTAAATAGCCTTCAGTGCGTACTTCTAACATTTGATAATGTCGCTATTGGTTCAGTCTCTCTGATTTTTAAGATATAGTAGGCATGGATGAAGCGACATTTTCTTGCATCGACTCAGTCACGTTTGTTCTAGAGTTCAGCGATTATGGTTTGAAATTTCGGCCCAAGGGCCAGCAGTTTTTGAAGAGGTAGGAGATAACCGATTACACGACTCGAGTACTTAACTGAAAAGTTGAAAGACAAATTTAATCTTGACGCAATTTGAATTCAGAATGCAGAGAACCGGGCGATACGCCGCTAAGCATTTTGTCCGAAATACAAACGAATCTTCCAACTAGTTACACTATTTAGAAGAAGAAAAATCACAATAATTCCTTCTAATTTTGGCACAAGGCTAGCAATTTTAGGAGATGTAAATAGTTGATTAAATTGACCCCAGCGTTGAACCGGTACATTTCATAGTAACCCCGGAAAGAGGACTGGTAAAATCGTCTTCAGAAAATTTAAACGCACAGTGTATAGAGCCGTGAAACTGCCGCATGGTTCGGAATGCTCCCGATTCTGTCAGTTCAGGAGCAGAACTATTTAAATGTTGGTAGGTGAGGAACACGTGCAAGTTTCTATTTATTTATTTAGTTACCTTCTGAGTTCTATCTTTCAATCTCATTCTAATTTCGAATTCTGCAAGAGGTGATTTTACTTAGTATGTAAGCCTGCGACGGTCAAATATAGCCATACACCTATGATGCTAGGAATCGTTGTTCTTGTTCTAGATCGTCTATTCATCAATATGAGAATACATCCTTAACGATATTTATGATTTATGCTCAAAGTTGCCATATCATATGATATCATATTCTTCATACTGACTACGACAGGATATAATAAACACACACACACACACACACATATATATATATATATATATATATATATATACACACACACACACATACATATATAAATGCATATATATCTACATATATGTAAGTAATGTATGTATATATAATGCATAAAATATATATATATATATATATATTCGTGAAAGATATATATGTCTATATGTATACTTATATATATATATATATATATATATATATATATATATATATATATATATATATATATATATATATATATATATATATATATATATATGTACATATATATATATATATATATACGACGGACTTCTTTCAGTTTCCGTCTATTATATCCACTGACAAGGCTTTGGTCGGCTATAGTTGAAGACACTTGCCCGGAGTGCCATGTAGCCGAAATAGAACCCGGAACAATGTGATTGAGAAGCAAGCTTCTTACCACACACCCACTCCTGCGCCTATACACATATATATATATATATATATATATATATATATATATATATATATATATATATATATATATATATATATATATATATATATATATATATATATATATATATATATATATATATATATATATATATATATATATATATATATATATATGTATATATATATATATATATATATATATATATATATATATATATATATATATATAATATATATATATATATGTATAAATTATAAATCAAATAACTAATGTATATAATATATGAATATGCATATATATATATATAATGAATATGTGTGGGTTCATTGGTGTACATGCTTAGCTTCCGCAGTACTAAATGTTATTTCCTGTAATTCATTTTGTTACACGTCTAATCTGATACATTTACGCAGTGAAACGTGTGTATGTGTGTGTATGAGAGTGTCTGCTTTATTAAGTGTATGTGTTTCTAATAATTCATGATGATGTATATATGTGTATGTAGAAATGTTTATATACGTACATACAAATATGTTTAGATAGATAGATAGACAGACAGACAGACAGATAGATAGATAGATAGATAGATAGATAGATAGACAGACAGACAGGCATATTTACACGTATATTTATGTGTACGTTAATATATATATGAATGTATACCTGAATATAATGCATATTTATCCTATATACATGTGTGTGTGCGTGTGCGAGTGTCTACTACTAAAGCTTCAGGCTGACCAAAGCCTTGTGAGTGGACTTGGTACATAGAAACTGAAAGAAGCCCGTCGTATATATATATACATATATATATATATACATATATATATATATATATATATATATATATATATATATATATATATATATATATATATATATATATATATATATATATATTTATATATATATATATATATATATATATGTATATATATATGTATATATATATATATATATATATATATATATATATATATATATATATATATATATATATATATGTATATATATATATATATATATATATATATATATATATATATATGTTTATGTGTGTGTGTTTGTGTTTGTCCCCCACCATCGATTCACAACCGATGTTGGTCTTTTTACGTCCCCGTAATTTAGCAATTCGGCAAAAGAGACCGTTAGGACAAGTACTAGGCTTACAAATAATAAGACTTGGGGGCGATTTGTTCAATTAAAGGCGGTGCTCCAGCATGGCCGCAGTCAAAATGACTGAAACAAGTAAAAGAATAAAAGAATTTAAAAAAAGGTTTTATATGTATGTGTGAACATAGGAAATGGTATGTCTGTGTTTGTGTATGTGTTTGTGTAATTTGAACCCAACTTTATGAGTAATTATCTAAGATATATATTATATATTGTCCAGGTGGATTACCAGAAACAGCAACAAAGAACATATAAATGCCACAGAGAAAGAAATACAAAGCATAACGGATACATTGAGAATAAAAGAACGAGAAAATGGTAACCGGAACAATATCTCCAGTAGCAAGAATATGTAGAAGAATAATCACATAATTCGTAACAACAGTAAAAATAGTAATAGCAACAAAAAATTTCATTCAACATAAAATACTCCCTCTTTGTGAGAAACAAAATCTCCCACCATCCCCACAAGGACAACAGCAGCCTTTTCACACTACCAACAGCCACTTATATCACTGACATAGACAAAAGAAGAGGAAGAGAGAAAATTTAACTGAATTATGATGAAGCGAAATGTTGATGATGACGAGGAAGAGGACGAGGAGGAATACGACAAGTGTATAGAGATGCAGGAATTGTCATTAGAAGGAAAATGTGATAATATTAGTGAGATCGCAGAGAAGACCAAAATGGACAGCAAGAAGAGACACCAGTCTTTGTCGTCGATAAATCTGGACGGAAGTAACCAAAACCTTATAAAGCTTCCTTACCTTTCGGGTAACTGATATTTAATTTATAAGTACTTACACATATATTCATACCGGTATATATATATATATATAAATCAAAGGTACACGCACACATACACATACACACACACATACACGTATGTGAATATCCACATTGTCCATCTGTTTTTATTTATTTATTTATTTTTAACCTCTCTATCAACCTGCTCCTTGCGTGATCCGAAGTATATTATGTTCCGTATATTTAATACAATGAACGTTTCTTGATATACCCAAGGTGTAGTGATGTATTCAGTCGGGTTCAATTAATTGTAAACGTAACCTGAGTATCTTTCTGGTGTGGCGTAGCGTAGCGTGACGTAGCGTGCCGTAACACGGTGTAGCGCAGCGTAGCATGGCGTAGCATGGCGTAGCATGGCGTAGCATGGCGTAGCATGGCGTAGCGTGGCGTAGCATGGCGTTGTGTGGCGTAGCATGGCGTAGCATGGCGTAGCATGGCGTAGCATGGCGTAGCATGGCGTAGCGTGGCGTAGCATGGCGTAGCATGGCGTAGCATGGCGTAGCATGGCGTAGCGTGGCGTAGCGTGGCGTAGCATGGCGTAGCATGGCGTAGCATGGCGTAGCATGGCGTAGCATGGCGTAGCATGGCGTAGCGTGGCGTAGCATGGCGTAGCATGGCGTAGCATGGCGTAGCATGGCGTAGCATGGCGTAGCATGGCGTAGCGTGGCGTAGCATGGCGTAGCGTGGCGTAGCATGGCGTAGCATGGCGTAGCATGGCGTAGCATGGCGTAGCGTGGCGTAGCATGGCGTAGCGTGGCGTAGCATGGCGTAGCATGGCGTAGCATGGCGTAGCATGGCGTAGCATGGCGTAGCATGGCGTAGCATGGCGTAGCATGGCGTAGCGTGGCGTAGCATGGCGTAGCATGGCGTAGCATGGCGTAGCATGGCGTAGCATGGCGTAGCATGGCGTAGCATGGCGTAGCATGGCGTAGCGTGGCGTAGCATGGCGTAGCATGGCGTAGCATGGCGTAGCATGGCGTAGCATGGCGTAGCGTGGCGTAGCATGGCGTAGCGTGGCGTAGCATGGCGTAGCATGGCGTAGCATGGCGTAGCATGGCGTAGCATGGCGTAGCATGGCGTAGCATGGCGTAGCGTGGCGTAGCATGGCGTAGCATGGCGTAGCATGGCGTAGCATGGCGTAGCATGGCGTAGCATGGCGTAGCGTGGCGTAGCATGGCGTAGCGTGGCGTAGCATGGCGTAGCATGGCGTAGCATGGCGTAGCATGGCGTAGCATGGCGTAGCATGGCGTAGCATGGCGTAGCATGGCGTAGCATGGCGTAGCATGGCGTAGCGTGGCGTAGCATGGCGTAGCGTGGCGTAGCATGGCGTAGCATGGCGTAGCATGGCGTAGCATGGCGTAGCATGGCGTAGCGTGGCGTAGCATGGCGTAGCATGGCGTAGCATGGCGTAGCATGGCGTAGCATGGCGTAGCATGGCGTAGCGTGGCGTAGCGTGGCGTAGCATGGCGTAGCATGGCGTAGCATGGCGTAGCATGGCGTAGCATGGCGTAGCGTGGCGTAGCATGGCGTAGCATGGCGTAGCATGGCGTAGCATGGCGTAGCATGGCGTAGCATGGCGTAGCATGGCGTAGCATGGCGTAGCCCGCTGGAACACATCTCAGTTGAAATTCCACCGAGACTTCTGTAACGCCCATTTCACTGCCAATGTCTCACTCTTTGTTATTAAGTTAGATATTAATTTAGATGACAACAAAAAAAAAAGGGAAAGAAAGATGTAATCCGTTACTCATTTATTTATTTATTTGTTCATCTATAAATATGTAGTTATTTATTTATTTGCTTTATTTATTAAAGTAAAAATAAATATTTCCCAAATAATTTTATTCATTGTCACCAGATATAGAAAAGTTAACAAGATATTGTTAATCATTGATTTTTTTAATTGCTGCTATCAATGTTGCTGCTGCTACTACTACCACTACAACCACTACTATTACTACTATTACTACTACTACTACTACTACTACTACTACTTTATTGTAGGTATTTTTTACACGTGAATTAATATATGTATAATGATAGAGATTGTTGTATATAATGTAAACATGTATAAACATGTGCATATATATATATACATATATACATACAAGAATAAGGGCAGGGAATCGTCAATTAATAATAGAATTAATAATTAACAATTTTGCCAAGTAGTTCAGTATGAAAAAACCTTTATCGGTAAAACCATTTATCATCATAAATATACAGGGATTAGCATTGAGTTGCTTCTCCAACATACTGAAAATTTAGAAATAGCAGTCAAAGAACTACTGATTCTAAACTACAAATTTTTCTCTAAACGGATGGCGATATTTATGGTACACATAGAACAAAAAACCGGAGGGAAAGGCATAAACAAAACAAGTCTTTAGTTAATCGGATACGAAATATCGCCATCCGTTTAGAGAAAAATTTGTAGTTTAGAATCAGTAGTTCTTTGACTGCTATTTCTAAATTTTCAGTATGTTGGAGAAGCAACTCAATGCTAATCCCTGTATATTTATGATACATATATACATATATATATATATATATATACATATATATATATATATATATACAGTATATGTGTGCGTGTGTGTGTGTGTGTGTGTGTGTGTGTGTGTGTGTATACTATATGCATACACACATACGTACATATATGTATGTATGTGTATATCATATAATACATGTATACATACATACATGTGTGTGTGTGTGTGTGTGTGTGTGTGTGTGTGTGTGTGTGTGTGTGTGTGTGTGTGTGTAATTATATATAAATGTGTGCATATAATCTCTTTTAACAGGTAATGGCACGGCTTTAAGAACCATGAATGAAGCTGGGAGTTCTCCAGTAGGAAGTCTCGGTAAAACCAGAGAAGAAAGAATCGCCAATTTAGAATGTAAGCCATTGAGAATCCAAAACAAAACCAGGAGACCTTTCTCAGAAATCTACGCAATTGATAGGTAAACGTTCTGCTTATTCGTTGACTGTCTTTTATCTCAATGCTATTTATGCCATATTGTGATTTAGTTAAGTTAGGTGAGTGGTATATTCCGTTGGTGGTCTTCTTTCTGGCGGTTGCCCTTCAACAAACGGTAGAAACTTCCAGGATAAAAACGCCTTTTTGTATCTGTTTTCTGTTAACAGACAATATCTCAGTACGCTTAGACCGCTTATTCAACAGAAGAATAAGGTAAACCCAGTAATACCTGGATTCCAGCCATGAAGCAAAATTATTATGTGTACTAAAATCTGTTTTTAATAGTGTTATTTAGCTAAATTGGTTGGGGACAGCTTAGGGTCTCGGAACGAAGCCCGTTGTTTCCCATATACTCTATTATTCATTTATCATTGATTCATTTAACACGGTATTTTGAGGGATTTCTTTTGGAACCAAACACTTGTGAAAAACGAGAAAGCATGTACCAGTAATTTATTGCGTCCACTGTAACGTACAGCTAGCCTATGCTCTCAACGGAAATGCGTAACCTTATGTTTTCATGTTCAAAATCTATATTATATAAATGTTGCAAATAATTATATAACAAACTGACATCGACAAAACACAAACAGCTATAGATATTCTATACTCGGATATATAGTAAGTCTCACAAAATAATGTGTGTGCGCGCGTGCGCGCATTTGTGTGTACAGATACATATATATATATATATATATATATATATATATATATATATATATATATATATGTATGTATGTATACGTATGTTCGTGTGTGCAGATATATACATATATATATATATAAACATATATATATATATATATCTATATATATATATATATATATATATATATGTATATATATATGCATAGTTATTTGTGTGTACGTGTGTATGTGTGTGTGTATGTCTGTCTGTCTGTTTTATCTATATCGTGTATTTTAATCATGTTACATCTAGAAGACTTTTTGCTGTTTTCTTTGTTATAAATGTCAATATCTTATTACTAATAATTTCGTCAGGTTTTTTTTTTTTTTTTTTTACATATCTCATTTTTCCAATTCTTTGGATTTTCAGATGCAAAATAGTTTGTTTCTTCCTGATGACTCTCGGGATTTGTTCAGCTTTACCTTACAATCTGTTGATCATCACAGATACGGTAAGTCGATGTTAATTTATTATTTTATTTACAATTATATTATATTCCCAGGTATGGTTGTCTAGTTAAGAAACTCGCTTAGCAACCTCGTGGTTTCGTGTTCAGTCCTACTTAACCGTATGCTACTTTGGGCAAGTGTTTTCTAATATAGACTCTGGTCGTCCAATTTCTTGCAAGTGGATTTGGTAAACAGAAACTGAAAGAAGCCCGTCAGACAGTAAAGACAAGTAAATTGAATATAACAAAGCCCGTTATTTATGGATGTTCTACGCATTCTTTCAAACTATTAATTATAGTTTATCATTTTGTTGCAGTATTTTGAGGACTTCCTGGATACCCATGTTAATGCAACTGCCTCCCAGACGATGGCAATAAAAACGTTTCGACCTTATCTTTTAATCACATCAAAAATCCCCGTAGTATTCATAGTATGTTTTAACACATATTATACAAATGGCTGCTGCACAGGTTTAGGAAGGTAAGTGAACAAAATATACTATTATTATTATCATTAGCTGACGATTGTGTATTTTATCACTGTATTGTAAAACGTTTGTTTTATTTGAGAAATAATTATTTCATGAAATATTTGCGATGTTTTTCTTTTTTCCTTATATTTTCCTCTTTCGTGTATCTGTAGAACAGTTTCTTTGAGACGGTTGATTACCATGGTAGTTCTTATGATAATTGCTTCACTTCTGCTGCTCGTTTTTTCCCTCGTCATTGTACAAGAATGTAAGTATTAAATTATTGCCTCCTATCTTGTTTTCGTTGTATAAAAACCGTAGAGAATATATATTGTAATGTTTGCATTTAAATCTGTAATTCTCAAATATCTTTTTACCTATGGGACATTTGATTACTAATTTATGCTGATGGACTTCATAACTATTCCATGTTTAAAAACTGATTTTGTAGATAGGTCTTTCAAAATTCCTATTTTGTTTATCACATTCTCTTGAGTAGGTTGAACAACATAAAATGTGAGACAAAGAAAACTATTTGTTTCTCACAGTACATACATCTAAAGCAATATTTTTTCATGGTCCCATAAAATACTACTACGGACTCAATTTACGTTTTTGCTAGTGTGGACCATCAAACATCTTACATGGGCTCGAAAGGTTGAAGACCACTGGTCAAAATGATATTAGAGAAATATATTAGAGGCGACCATTTCTAAACTTGTTGGAATTTGTGATTGTGATGATGATACCTGTAATAGCGTAGTGGTTGTGATTGGAATGATGGGAATGATTGTAGCTGTTTTTTGGGGTGGTGTCGATGTATTTTTGCTTGAAGAAGCCTCTGCCACTATCATCGGCACCAACAATTGTTCGCATTTCCCAGTTTTTGAAGTTGTAGCCAATGTCAGTAATATAAACATAGCAAATCTTTCACTGTATTGTGTGTGTATACATATAAATATATACACACATACACACACACACACACACACACACATGTATATATATATATATATATATATATACATACATGCATGCATACATACATATATATATATATATATATATATATATATATATATATATATATATATATATATATATATATATATAGAGAGAGAGAGAGAGAGAGAGAGAGAGAGAGAGAGAGAGGGAGTTTAAAATTTACAACAGCTGTTTCGCTAGCATTTATTGATGCAATCTTAGATTACATTAGAACATATATCCACCATCTCCAGGTAAAAATTTTAAGCATGTATAAACAGGCCAGATAAAATCAAAATATGGCCTATTTACCAACTAACATACATGATATATATGTGTGTGTTTGTGTGTGTATGTGTGTGTATGAGCGTTTGTGTGTGAACATGCATTTTTATTCTTTTGTGTTTCCTTTTCTTTTAGGGATGTATATATTTGCATGGTTGTCTTTGCTATTTGTCATATTTTTAAACGGTACGTATGTCATTTGAAATATTTTCTGTCATGTTTTTTAATTTTAATTCCTTTATAGTTTCATAATATTTTAATGCATAAATATATCATAACATATTATAATACATAATTAAGATATATCATTTTATTATATGAAAATATATATGACAAGTGAATGGGTTTAAAAAAATATTGCATGATATCATGACAATTTTTAAGGGGATTTGTAATTTAAATGAAGAAAATTGCGCTAATAGGAGTAGTGAAGTGAGAACTACTATTTCATGAGAGTATAATGATAATAATAATAATAATGATAATGATAATAATAATAATAATAATAATAATAATAATAATAATAATAATAATAATAATAATAATAATAATAATAATAATAATAATGATGATGCTAATAATAATAATAATAATGATAATAATAATAATAATGATAATAAGGACCATTAAAACAACGAACTTAGCACCTGAGCAACTCTGGGCCCCTATAACAACTGAAGAGGTCACCCAGACACTGCAAAGACTAAGCAACTGGAAAGCACCTGGACACGACAAGATCCCCAATTTCTGGTTAAAACACCTGCCAGCAATGCATAAAAAGCTGGCAGAAAACTTTAACAACATAATAGCAGATCCAGAAACAATGCCTGAATGGCTCACAAAAGGGAAAACCATCTTAATCCCCAAATCCACGGAAACGGAGAAACCACAAAACTATAGACCTATAACCTGTCTCCCTACGATCTACAAAGCCTTTACTGCAATAATATCGCAGAGAGTGAGTAAACACCTGGAAAATAACAACCTGTTTCCAGAAGAGCAGAAGGGATGCTGCAAGGGCTCATACGGCTGTAAAGATCAATTATTGATCAATAAAGCCATAACTGAAGACAGCCGCAGAAAGAAGAAAGGCCTCAGTATGGCCTGGGTGGACTACCAAAAGGCTTTCGACAGTGTTCCCCACACGTGGATTCTGGAAACACTAGCCATAAACAAGGTGGCACCAATTATCATAAAATACATAGAGCACTCAATGAACAAATGGCAGACAGTGCTACAGCTCCAAACAAAAGAGGGACTTGTGAAAACGAAAGCCATCCCCATTAGAAGAGGAATATTCCAGGGAGACACGCTCTCTCCACTCCTGTTCTGCCTGGCACTCACACCTCTCACAGAATTGCTAAATAGAACTGGATGCGGTTACAAATGTTATGGAAAAACAGTCAGCCACCTTCTATATATGGATGACCTAAAATTATATGCAAAAAACGACAAAGAGCTAGAAACACTACTACAGACAGTACACGGCTTTACCAAGGAAATAGAAATGAAATTCGGATTAGAAAAATGTGCCAAAGCAACCCTGAAAAGAGGAAAATTAGTTAAAAGTAGCAATATAACACTAGATAAAGCCAATGAAATAAGAGAACTAGACGAAAGCCAACCATATAAGTATTTAGGAGTCAATGAACTAGATAGGATACAACATACACAAATGAAAGAAAAAATAAAGAAAGAGTACTATAGACGAGTTAGATCAATACTAAAAACAGAGCTCAATGCTAAAAACAAGATAATGGGTATCAACACTTTAGCTGTCCCAGTTATAAGCTACAGCTACAACATCCTTAACTGGACACTAAACGAACTATGTAAAATAGACAGGAAAACAAGAAAAATAATGACAGGATAT
>NC_142949.1:31555379-31567879 GCF_046866305.1 Octopus bimaculoides | reverse complement strand
GAAGATACTTGCCCAAGGTGCCGCGCAGTAAGACTGAATTCGGAACCAAGTAGTTGCAAACAAGTTTTTTCATCTCAATGATCAAAATATTCTTTTCTACTCTAGGCACAAAGCCGGAGATTTTTCGGGAGGGGGCCAGTCGATTACATCAACCCCAGTACACAACTGGTACTTAATTTATCAACCACAAAAGGATGAAAAGCAAAGTCGACCTCGGCGTAATTTGAACTGAGAACGTAAAGCAGATGAAATACTGCTAAGCATTTCGCCCGGCGTGCTAACGTTTCTGCCAGCACGCCGCCTTCAATAATCAAAATATTATGAGCAGAATAGTTAAGAAAATAAAATCTAATTAAAAAACTGTCAACAGTATACTATATTTTATATTATAAAATATAATACAATGTATGTGTATCTGTGTGTGTATGTATATATGTGTATATTTATATAATATGTATGTATATATGTGTGACGGCGTCAATGCATTTCCGTCAACCAAAATTTCCTCACGAGTTATTGCTCCTTAAATGCCCAATGATTAGCACTAGGATCGAACTCGGAGCTCTATGTGTACAGAGTGAACCACACTTGACCCAGAGCTTCATACATTGATGCCATGCCTTTAGATCTAAAGTGAAATTTCCACAATTTTCCTGTTTGTATTTTTTCCATCGCAGGAAAAACTGTCTCAGAAGCAAAAAGAATCTTTAGAACAGAATGAAGAAGAGAAAGAAAGCCTAGAGAGGATGAATGAAAACAGAGCAGAGGTCGTTGAGTATGTACATTCATTGCGTTGTTATATATTACGTCGCTACTCCATAAAAACGTTGAACAGCTTGCCGTGTAAATCGCTGTCAGAGACGGTAGGACGTAGTTTCTGACAGTTTTTATGACACAAGTTTAATTCCTCGCGCACACACACACAAACGCAGGCGCACACATATACACGCGGATACTCGCACACACACACGTGCACGCACGCATACACACACGTATCAGCGGTTTGAAAAGCGTTTTTTTTTTTTCATTTATTTATCTTATTAACAGTTACATTGCAGATAACTTTGGGAAAGGTGTAAGTATCATCACATATTCTCTTCATTATGACATGTCTTATGTGTAACTCTAACATTACAAAGTTACATACTTTGTTTTTTATGCCTGAACGGAAATTACTATTTTATCAATTATTTTAATCAGATTTCTGCTTTTATTTTGTTGGTCTTTCACAGAGAGTTGTTGAAAATCCAAGACAGTATGTCAGATGAAAATCGCAAAAGGATACTGGATGAACATGAAATGCAGAAAATGCGATTCGAGAAAAGGTATTGCATGTTGGTTTTGTTTTGTCTCAGCTCAGTCAGGTTCTAGCGGACATGCTGCTAAAAATGTTCCGTCCATGATCATCTTGTAAATTTTTCTTCTAGATATACTCTGCGACAGCATCATTATCTATCTATCTATCTATCTATCTATCTATCTATCTATCTATCTATCTATCTATCTATCTATCTATCTATCTATCTATATTCAGTTAAGTCAAAAGTTTTGCAATATTTTGGTAAATTATTTGCTTTATTCGTCAAGTTACAACAAAAGCAGCCTAGCATTCGAAGTAGAAGCCATCGATTGCACATTTCTGCAAGTTCTTTGATCCCTCGAGTTAGCAGTTCTTGTCATTCGAGGTAACAAAAACAAATTCCGCTTTCTCTTGGGGGTAGCACATAGAAACCGGGAAACCGGGCCCATGAGCCTGGCTAGGCTTTAAAAGGGCACATAAATAAATAAGTAAATAAATAACCTCAGCTGAGCACATACTCAAGCTATGCTACTGTGTAACCTAGCTCTGTTTATCCATTTGAAACCAGTTTTAATGAACTAATTGAACTTTTAAACTTTTATCCACCAGCTTAACTCTGAATAAACTACGTCAACAAAGTCTTCTTGAGGAGAAACTCGCAATGAAAAGGAAACAGAAAATCGAGAACCTAGAGAAACAGCAAGCATTGGAAGCAAAAGTAACTTTTATACTTTTATCTTAAGCTTTGCTTTACTGTTAAATTCAAAAGAGATCCTTAACAATGCATTGTTTTCCTTGACCTTTCGTTCCCCTCATTTTTTGCTTTAGTTTGTCTATCTCACTCGTCTCCCCCTCTCTCTCAATCTCTCTCCCTCTATTTGTTATTTTGTCTTCCTTTCTTTCTCACTTTTTAACTTTCATCTTTCGATGTTGAGTGTATATTTACATTTTCAGATGTTCCCGAACTACTATCTTCACATACGTTTTATTTCTATTTTCAACCCCAATCGCCGAGTTGTTTTTTAACCCACCCTACTTCAGTTCAGTCTTTTGGTTAAGTTAGATCTTAGATCCTTCGTTTTGGTCGGCTTCATGTTTTCAGGTGACCACATTTCTGCATTGATTTACATCTTTTGTTTCGGTTTCAAATTAAATTATTGCAGATGTTCATATTCTTTGTTTAGGTACGTCTTAAACCACAAAAAAACCCCATTAAAACAAAAGTTATACACACCCTAACTAAGCTATGTAAATATGTAGTTAATTTTATGATTTTTCTTTTTCAAACTGTCGAACAACAGTCAGGTGACACAAATACTGAGTGTGGCGACGCAAATGATGGCATGAATGAACGCTCAACAACCACGGATAGAGACTTGTATACACCTGAGATCGATGAGATCAACTTATCTTCCGAAATTGAAGAGGTATAGTTTGTAAATTTGTACCTGTTAATTATTGTTAAAAGAATTCTAGCTCAGTTTTGAATCTGTCTTTGTCACTCTCTTGTTTCTTTCTTTCTTCCTTCCTTTCTTTCTTTCTCCCTTCTCTCTCTCTCTCTATCTATCTGTTCGCTCTTGAATGCTATCAGTAACATGTAACTATCAGTACAGCCTGCTATCAGAACAGCCTGTTACTTATCGGATTGTTAGTGACGAAACTGGTAATGTCACCAAACCTGCTTCGTGAGTACAGGGATTTTGGGGCACCCTGTTGAAGAAAAAACAAAATTCATCAATGGTTGGATGAAGTCAGAAATGACAATTGCCATTTAGATATATTATATATATATATATATATATATATATATATATATATATATATGTATGTATGTATTTATATTTCTGCTAATATGTATATGTATGCATTTTATTATAATAGTAATATTAATATTGATATAATAATTACAATGTATCTTGATTATTAATATAATTGCACCTTAGATCAACAAGAGTCTCCTGAAGCAGAGAGAAAAAGCAAAACAAGAACAAGAGGAAAAACTTGGAGAAACTATTGCGAGGCTAAATTTGGAGAAGGCGAAACAGGTTAGCATACATACACACATGTATACATACAATTACTCGTTTCAGTTTTTTGACTGGGGCACCGCCTGGGACAATTTTATTCAAACGAGTAGATACTAGTACATATTTTTAAAAGCATGATACTTTATTGTGTCAGTCTCTTTTGCAGAATGGCTAAGTCACAGGACTGTAGAAAAACTAGCCCCGGTTGTCAAACAGTAGTGGGACATGCGTTGGTGAGTTTATGCAAAATATAGCAAACAAATTAATCAGAAAAAAATTTACCCAAATGACAAATCCAAGGGAAACAAACATCCAAATGAGGCCACACAAGAGTAACGTCCCTTGATTTATTGATTCATTGTTTTATTTATGTGAATTTACGAGAAATCCCGTGAACGAAGCGAGACTGTTTTGAAAAATGGATCAATGTGATCGGCTTGAAAATTGTCTAGACGCTAGGTTATTTTTCTACATTTCTTAGCATGACACCAATAGTAACCTTCGGCAAAAGGGACTGATAGAACAAGTACCAGGCTTATAATAAGTAAATACTGGGGTCGATACATTTGACTAAAACTTCTTCAAGGTGGTGCTTCAGCATGGCCGCAGTCTGTTTAATGAAACAACTAATAGATAAACGATAAGATATAGGTTAATATGCGTGAATATCGTCTTTGTTCATTACTTGTCAGATGTGCTTGCTTGAGGAAAAGGCCCGAGCGATTGATGGTATGAATACTATGTTGATGGAAGACATGCGGGTCAACGGTGATGCTGAATCTCAAAAGATAATTGAGGAACATACCAAGGTAAATATTATTATGAACATTATATGTTTATTTTCTCTTCATTATATTCATTCTTGCACAAATTTAGTTGGGTAAAATGTGTAATGAAGTATACACATTAGGAAAATTTACTATGTAAGACACAGGCGTGATTGTGTGATAAGAAGTTTGCTTCCCAACAACATGGTTCCAAGTTCAGTCCCACTGTCAAGCACCTTGAGCAAGTGAAGATTGTATCCCAGGTATGTGTGTGTGTGAGTGTGTGTGTGTGTGTATGCATTTGCCTCAAGAGCCAGAATGTAGCGTTTCCAAAACAGGAGGAATGTCCTGTCTCTCGTGCCCAATCGTTAGCTAGGCTCGTTGGTTTCGTTTCTTGATTACTGACTTACCTCCCCTGACTGATAGATGAAAGTTATTACACTCTTTCCATTCATGCTTTCCCAAACTGTTTCCCTTTATCAACATAAGTATAGCGAACGATGTGCCAATCGGTAAATGAAACTGGATCGAAGGACATTAAGACGCCATTAATTTATATTTTAAACAAGTGTTGTACCTGATGGTTAGTTAATGTAAGGGAGATAATCGTTTCTAGTTAATATTTGGCAGGATAATAAGTTTGAATTTGAAATCGGGAAATCATTTTCATTTTTTCATTTTATCTAGTTTCAGCTCATGAGCTGTGGTCATGCTGGGGTACCGCCCTTTGGTGTTGCTACACAATTTTACTTCACGAATTTTACTTCAGGAATTGAAATTTGGTGCATGAGAGAGTTTGATGCAGCAGCTCTCATCTGCACCTCCTGCCGTGAAGTTGGTTCATCTGGGACACTTGACAGGAAGAGGAATAAAATGTATAAAATATACATGTCTTTTACTTACTACAAAATTTATATATATATATATATATATATATATATATATATATATCGCTATTTCATCCTTATTTGAATTCATCAGCATGACACAACCCGAGCCAAATAAATCAAAATAAATTAAGTATTAAAAGAGGTCAAACATTTCTTATAGTTGGAGAATATTCACAATTTAGACGACATTCATCGAATGTATTATTTTCTTTTGTTGCTTTTTTTCTTTTTGTCATAAAATATTAGAGAAGAGGGAGAGGGAAAATTCCGGCGTACAGATTAACTGTTTCCAGAGATTTCTGCCTTATGAAGTTGCTCTTGTGGTAGTTTCTGTTTCAGATTTTAACTACGAATAAAATTCAGAAGTTGATTCAGATAACTTACATTTTGATATTCGAATTTTAACTTTCAAATCTGTGAAACTCCGAGACAAAACTAAAGAATCTTTATGTAGCTGTTTGGACCAGTGGTTTCTAATCTATGAATTTATAAATGATTATTAGTTTCATCTGTTAATGTTTTTAATTACTTAATGTCTATTTCAGAAACAACAAAAACTGCAACAAGAATCTGAAGAAAAGAAAAAGAAATTTGACGAGGTATTTTATATTCTATATCAAATTTAAAGCGCGTGAAAACTGTCGTTTACTATTGACTTCTGGTCGACAAATGAATTGTGGGTGAACTTGGTCGGTATAACCTTTACGAGACATTTGGCTCACCTTGTATATCAACGTTATATTATTTTAACACACAGCAATTAACAGTAATAAACACTGTATTTATTACATAAAGACATAGTGAAAGATATATTTAAAAGTACACACATAGACAGACAGTGAGAAACATCCGCAGACCCCCCCCCACACACATGCTCACACACTCATTCTCACACACGCACGTACACATATTCACATATTTGTGCTGTCAGTTAAATTTGCTTATTTCTCTTTTCCTGCTTCGTCGTCATATGTCTGAAAAGAGGTAAAAGTTATTTAAACTACAAAAGAAACAAGCAAAAAAAAAAAGGATAAACAAAAGTCTGTAGAGGAAATATAAAACTACAAACAAGCAAACAAAAAAAAACCTACCGTAAAAATATTTTTTGTTCTAATTCAAAAGACCGGAAAGGATTAAATTAAATGGAAACAAAATGGTAAGAGCAAATTTCTTTGACAACCCAGTGTGTGCGTGTGCATATATATATATATATATATATATATATATATATATATATATATATATATATATATATATTCATACACACACACGCACGTACGCACACACACACGCACACACACACATATATATGCATACATGCATATATACATACATACATACATACATGCATATGTATAAGTACATACATATATATCTACATACATATACACACACAAACACACACATATAGAAGGACAGAAAAATAGGTGGATAGATACGTATATATATATATATATATATATAAATATATATATATATATATATATATATATATATATATATATATATATATATAGTTGGATGGATAGATAGATAGATAGATAGATAGATTCTTTTATGTCTGCTCGAGTCATGTGCTCAGCTTCTGTCGATCTCCTTGGATATGTCGTCACTAATTCTGCCAATTTGGGGGAACCAGTAGAATGTAATAGAAACGTAAATATTAAACATGATACCAATTATAAATATTTCAGATTACTTTATCTCTAGGAATGAGGATAAACATCTGACATATTTCATTATTTAAGAAATATTTTAAGGATCAATTAATGTTGACATTTTAAACTAGGAAGTATTAAACAAATGTTTGTGAATTTGTTTCAATCAATAGACTTTTACTTGTTTCAGTCAAACAATTATTAACTTCCCAATCTTCATTTTCTGTTTTTTCTTTTAAATATATATATATATATATATATATATATATATATATATATATATATATATATATATATATATATATATATAGATAGATAGATAGATAGATAGATAGATAGATAAATACGCACACACATACATATAGGAATATATGCATATATACATGTATATTTACATATATATATGCATATCCGTATGTACATATTTGCACCTATGTATATACATTTACAAATATGTGTATATATGTATGTATGTTTGTATGTATCCATGTTTCTAAACTGGCATTTAAAGAGCACGGGGTCTGAAACCCCTATGTATGAAAAAGCTCATTTGTTCCATTTCACGCAGCAACGCACATTAACAATTGATACCTCCGCTTGTAAGTAACTTATTTACCCATAGGAACTCACGAAGAAACTTGAAGTGAGGAAGATTCAGAGAGAAACAACATTAACTGAAAAACATGAAAAGGAAATTCGAGATGTTTTAAGCAAAGCCCCGAATAAAACAGCAGCAATTATTAAGAAAGTCGTTCTGATGAACAAACATATTTTAGAACGAGAACGTTTCATGTAAGATTTCGATGTTTTCCTTTTTCTTTTCTTCTTCTTATTATTATTGGTTTTTTTTTGTAATTCCAATTGTATAGGATGTCCACAAAGTCTGGGTACATAGAGTAAATGAAATCATAACATAAATAATTAAATATAAGAAATAATAATTTCTTAAAGTATGTGTTAATCCCCATGTGGGTAAACAGAGTAAATAAAATCATGACATAAACAATTAAATATAAGAAATAATAATTTCTTATAGTAAGTGTTAATCCCCATGTACCCAGACTTTGTGGACACCCTGTATATAGATTTTTCACATTAGTGCTGTCATGAATGTGTGCATAAGAAGCTTTCTTTGCAATCGTATAGTTTCGGGTTCAGTCCCATCTTGTGGCATATTGGAGTATTGAGCAAGTGTCATCCTCTACAGTCCTGGGTCAACTAATCTGAGTGAATTTGGTAGACGAAAACATATGGCAGTCTGTCTGTCTGACGCATATGTATATGTTCGTGTACGTATATATATATATATATATATATATATATATAGAGTTATTAATATTTCTAAGTCTCTCTAAAGGAGACTACGGCAGCGGTACTGAAAATTAATAGTTATCGCCAAGCCAACATGGCAGTCCCAAAATTAGGACGAAAGCTGCCGTGAATTAGCTCCAAGAAGCCATCGCCTCTAGCTAGCTATGTGACACACGAAACCTGTGTCCTTTATAACCTTCGAACAGGGGAGGTCAGCAGTGTCCCCCTGCTGGTTTGGCATCTGCAGACTAGACTAGTTTCAGGGTGTTGCCCCTTGTCAATGCAGAGTAGCCAAGCCTTAGCCAGGCGGCGCTGCTGACTATCTGCTCGAAGGTTATTTATCTAATTTCAGTGGAATCTATCCACTGGTTTTCAGGGGGACACTGCTGACCTCCCCTGTTCGAAGGTTATAAAGGACACAGGTTTCGTGTGTCACATAGCTAGCTAGAGGCGATGGCTTCTTGGAGCTAATTCACGGCAGCTTTCGTCCTAATTTTGGGACTGCCATGTTGGCTTGGCGATAACTATTAATTTCCAGTACCGCTGCCGTAGTCTCCTTTAGAGAGACTTAGAAATATTAATAACTCTATTTCTGAAAACCAGTGGATAGATTCCACTGAAATTAGATAAATAACCTTCGAGCAGATAGTCAGCAGCGCCGCCTGGCTAAGGCTTGGCTACTCTGCATTGACAAGGGGCAACACCCTGAAACTAGTCTAGTCTGCAGATGCCAAACCAGCAGGGGGACACTGCTGACCTCCCCTGTTCGAAGGTTATAAAGGACACAGGTTTCGTGTGTCACATAGCTAGCTAGAGGCGATGGCTTCTTGGAGCTAATTCACGGCAGCTTTCGTCCTAATTTTGGGACTGCCATGTTGGCTTGGCGATAACTATTAATTTCCAGTACCGCTGCCGTAGTCTCCTTTAGAGAGACTTAGAAATATTAATAACTCTATTTCTGAAAACCAGTGGATAGATTCCACTGAAATTAGATAAATAACCTTCGAGCAGATAGTAGCAGCGCCGCCTGGCTAAGGCTTGGCTACTCTGCATTGACAAGGGGCAACACCCTGAAACTAGTCTAGTCTGCAGATGCCAAACCAGCAGGGGGACACTGCTGACCTCCCCTGTTCGAAGGTTATAAAGGACACAGGTTTCGTGTGTCACATAGCTAGCTAGAGGCGATGGCTTCTTGGAGCTAATTCACGGCAGCTTTCGTCCTAATTTTGGGACTGCCATGTTGGCTTGGCGATAACTATTAATTTCCAGTACCGCTGCCGTAGTCTCCTTTAGAGAGACTTAGAAATATTAATAACTCTATTTCTGAAAACCAGTGGATAGATTCCACTGAAATTAGATAAATAACCTTCGAGCAGATAGTCAGCAGCGCCGCCTGGCTAAGGCTTGGCTACTCTGCATTGACAAGGGGCAACACCCTGAAACTAGTCTAGTCTGCAGATGCCAAACCAGCAGGGGGACACTGCTGACCTCCCCTGTTCGAAGGTTATAAAGGACACAGGTTTCGTGTGTCACATAGCTAGCTAGAGGCGATGGCTTCTTGGAGCTAATTCACGGCAGCTTTCGTCCTAATTTTGGGACTGCCATGTTGGCTTGGCGATAACTATATATATATATATATATAGCTAAATGCATAATGTGTCTATATATGTATGAATCTTTAGTGAATATGTAATATACATAAATATTTATCTTACAGAAATCAGATGAATGTTCAATTGAAACAGAATATAGAAGAACTCAGTCAGCAGTCTGATATTAAGATACAAACAGACTTACAGATGAACGTAATATCTTTTTTCATAATAGGATATATATATACATAAAAATATATATAGATGTATATATATGTATATATTGTGCTTGTGTGGGTATTTGTGTGTGTGCGCGTGTGTCTGTTCATATATCTCAATATCTGTCATCATGTGAATTAGACATTGTGAATGTTCTCACTAACTGGAATGTCCATGTTTGATAGGATGGTTGTAGAGATGATTCCAGCGTTTCATGAAACCAATGAACAGTAAAAATACAGACACACTCTTCTATCTCTCTCTCTCTCTCTCTCACTGCCTATTATATCCATACACACACACACACACACACACACACAAAAAAACACACACACACACACACACACACACACAAACACACACACACAATCACACATGTATATGTATATTTATATATGCATATGTGCTTATATATATGTATTTATATATATATATATATAGACACATATAGACATATATGTATACAAATACATATAAGTGTGAATATAGATATATATACACACGTATATGTATACATATATATGTACACACACACACACATATATGCGTTGGATATTTAACAATTGGTTTAGGAGTATCCGTCGGTGTAGATGAGTCTCTTCGGGTGATTACGAAATGAATGTAGATGTATGCATGTATGTATGTTTGTATGTGCATATATTTATATCTACCCTTATCTATCTATATATCTACATACATACATACATATCTCTTCACTTTTAGGAAGTAAAATTAATCCTTAGTCTCCTTGCAATGAACAAAATCAAACGCGAAGAAATATTCAAAGCGATAAAAATTCCTGTTGAGTTAAAGAATCTCATCAATGAAATCCAGAACTCTAAGAATGGATCTGAACTACCAGAAGAAAGGTACGCCAACTTACATAAATATCTTTCATAATTTTTCTTTTACTTGCTTAAGCGGCCATGCTGGGGCAGGGCCTGAAGAAAAGATTTTTTCATGGTCAATGAAGCGGCAAATCTTCAGAATCTTTACCGCCCCTAGTTGAAATGTTGCTGACTTTAGTAGAAAGGATCAAATAATTATTTCATATATTTAATTAAAAATTTCAATCTTAAACATCTAGGGGATTGTTGTAATATTGATATCAAATTTTGGATCAAGGCCAACAATTTCAAGGGAGGGAACTTGATTTCATTGACCCCGAAATTGTAGAAAGAAAAGTTGGCCTCATGGAAATAGGCATTGTTGTAATATTAGAATTCTTTGAAAGATTAAAATAGCTATTTCTAGTAATATTTATCTAAGAGCTATGTGTTCTAACCATTTCTAATTTTCTGTGACAGAAATTCGGTTTTAGAGACTAAAATCCATGATCTTGTGGTGAAAAATACAGAATCACAGGAAACAAACGACGGAGATAATAAAAAGTAAGTTAAACTTGTGCTTTGTGATGATGACAAAATCTTTTACTATTCGAGTCTACGCTCTTTAACAGAAAGGAACACGAGGAAATAAACAGAGATAGAATAAAAAAATCTTTTGGAGCTAGCGTCCAGTAGAGTTAATCGCCACATCAAAGTGGCTGTTCCATGTTATTAGTAGTTTAACCCCAGGCAGATCTTCCGCTAGCTGGTTATCAGTGCAGCCTGCACCCTGGATGATGTGTAGCTGGTAATCATCGCATTGACCGTGACAGAAAAAGTTGTCATAGGGATACCTGCTCAGAGGCCCACACAAAGTTGCAGAAAGTGTATGGAGAGGAGTGTATGAGCTGCACACAAGCGTACGAGTGTGGCTGACGTTTTCAAGTTGGCCGAAGAAATGTCGATATGCGGGGAAATCATCGAATCATCATCCGTGACTTATCAGAGGACATTCAGATTAGTTACGGTTCAGTTCAGTCCATTATCACTTGAGATTTGGGTAGGAAATGCGTATCTGCTAAGTTTGTGCCCAAACTGCTTTCAGCTGACCAAAAAGACACTCGGGTTTCAATTGCACAAGATCTCCTTGATTGTTGTCGAGAATGATGAACACTTTCTGAAAGCTTTGCGTAAACCTCTGTGTAGGTATCACCAAGATTTTGACAAAATTTGATACAGATTTTATGCTCAGCTTTCTCTGTCATGGTCAGTGCAACGATCACACGCTACACACCTTCCTTGCAAGCATTGCTGCAAACAGCAAAAGAGAGCTAGAATGTTAAAACTTAGTGCGCATGTACAGCGGAGGTTAAGGTTAATCTGTGCCAAGCGACTTTACTCTGCATACTTTCGCTTCGTTACTATGGCAACAGTCCGGATACTTATTGATCAGATCACGTACAGTTTGTTTATAAAACCTTTATACTTGCAGTAGGTGTGACGGTGTCAATGTCTAAGTGTAGGTATGAACACGTATAAAAATGAATATGCAAATGCTATATTGGTATTATTATTAGTAGTAGTAATAGTAGCAGCAGCAGTAGTAGTAGTAGTAGTAGTAGTAGTATGCAATGTACGACAGAAGTCTGAGCACTTCAGGATATAACGTCAGCTTTTGTAATTTATTGCGCTCCTCGAAGCTAATATTTGACAAGTATATACTGCCATAATGTACGCGTCAGTATATGTGCACACATGTCTGAATGTGTGTGCATATACATACATACATGCATACATACACACACACACACACACACATATATATATATATATATATATATATATATATATATATTGACCGTTGACTGAACACTATTCAATTTTTTTTCTCCGTGTTTTTCTCCTTGTC